>NC_064812.1:34942856-35056158 GCF_023721935.1 Panthera uncia
CCCCCCCCCCCCCCCCCCCCCCCCCCCCCCCCCCCCCCAAAATAAATGAATATACTTAAAAAAAAAAAGTGCATAAAATAAGTGATTTGGGGTGTTTGGAAGTTTTGTTCCTTGTGTATAATGTTATGGAATGAGATAAATCTACATTTCACATGTGACCAGAGATGTTAAAATTTGGCAGGTACTTACTGGAGGTTATTAAAGATGCATAAATTTTTTTTTCACATTTATGTGTTTCTGAAGGTGTGCATGCTGTTTTGAAGACTGGGAATTGGGTACGGTATTGTATCTTTGATCTTGCGACAGGAAAAGCAGAACAGGAAAATAATTTCCCTACAAGCAGCATTGCTTTCCTTGGCCAGAATGAGAGGAATGTAGCCATTTTCACTGCTGGACAGGTACTGAGGCTTACTTTTGCTTGTGAAAACTGATGGGACAACATTGGCATTTTTGTAAAGCCTAAAGTTGGGCTCTAATTTGCTTGTTATTAAACTACTGAAGAATTTAGAATATCAAGTACAATTAATACTGGGTTTCTTATTTGGTTAGCATAATCTAATATGAAAATAAATATACCTGTTGTAAAAATCAAAGATCCATTTTTGATTGGGAGCCAGATTTTATTATTTTCCCTCTATTATAGGAGTCTCCTATTATTCTTCGAGATGGAAATGGTACTATCTACCCCATGGCCAAAGATTGCATGGGAGGAATAAGGGATCCTGATTGGCTTGATCTTCCACCTATTAGTAGTCTTGGAATGGGCGTACATTCTTTAATAAATCTTCCTGCCAATTCAACAATCAAAAAGAAAGCTGCTATTATCATCATGGCTGTGGAGGTAACTTGACTTTTGAAACCACTTGACATTTTAATTCACATGATACTGCTAGAAACTAGGGAAACCAATCAAATAGATTATTTGTTGACCCTTCTCTCTGGATGGTAGTAGTTTATTAAGACGAGAGATGAGTGAACCGTAGATGGCAGTGTAAGTGTTTGAGTTAAGGCGTGCACAGTGCTGTAGGAGCACAAAAGGGAGGGATATCAATCAGACTGTGACTATAGAGAAGGCTTCTCATAGGAGGCAATGCCTGAACACAGCTTTGAATAGTCAGGGGTCTCCTAGACACAAGATGAGGGCAGGAAATGTTATCCTTGGTGCCAGGTCTTTGTGAACCTTAATGTTTTGGAAGACCACGTACATTGTTGATATAAACAGAAGGTAGGGCTTATATGGGTCAAGTGAGTGGCAAGTGCAAAGACTGGAGAAAGGCACTGGGGTACCTGTGTGCTAACCTAAGGGGTGTGAGCTTCCCCCTGAAAGCTAGGAGAAGGATTTTAAACTGGCTTTTTAAAAAAGGATTAGCAGTGGGTGGAGAACAGAAGTGTAGAGACCAGATGAAGAAACAAAGTAAGCTTGAACTCTTGGAAATGAAGAAGAGGGAATGGATTTCAGAGTTCTTAAGAAAGTAGATTCTCTAAAGCTTGGTGCCAGTCTTCAGCAATAAATGAAAGGAAGGAGTTATAAAGCTTCTTATTTGGGTGTGGTCGGTGGGGAGAGGAAAAATAGGAGGAACAAAATGAATGCTGGAAGAGGATGAGTTTAGTTTTGAACACTTGTAGCTGAGGTGTTTATTCGATGTGGCGGTGGTACCACCGGAACTTATTGGAGCAATTTGAGCAGAGATTGACCTGATTTGACTTAACATTTTCACAGGATTGCTGCTGACCTGCTGAGAATAGTAGGGGACAGTGTGGAAGTAGGGAGGCTTGTGAGGGGGGCTATTGAAACAGTCCGGGTGGGAGGGGAAGGTGGCTCGGCCCAAGAAGTAGAGCTGTGAGGGAGAAGGGATTCATTCGATTCTAGGTATATTAGATAGGCTGACGGTAGAGCCAACAGGATTTGCCAATGGCTCAGCATAGGGTGTCAGACGGAGGAAGCAATAAGGCCAAAGATTCTGAAGGAATGAAGTCGGCGTTTATAGAGATGGAGACTAGGGATGAAGCAGATTCAGGAGGGAGGAGGGGCAGACAACAGGAATTTGGTTTTAGACATGCAGAGTTTAAAGTGCTTGTCAGATAGGTATCCAAGAGAAGGTGGTGAATAGTTAGATGTGTAATTCTGAAGACCCGGAGCAAGATGGAGAATTAGACATAGGAGCCTACAGTGCATCTGTGGTATTTAGAGGAATTACATGGAATGAGATTACCAAGGTTGTGGAGAAGAGGTCTAAGGACTGAGCTGTCAGAACAGCATCAGCATGTAAATACAGGGAGATAAAGAGGAACCTGCGTAAGAGACCGAGAAGGAGCAGCATCCACGGGGTTGGAGGAAAACTAGAATGAGTGTTGTCTTGGAAGCCAGGTGACAAGCACGTGTCAAGTAGGATGCAGTGATCAACCATGTGTGGTGATGCTGTGGGCCAGGCGAGGCAAGTGCTGACTGGGGATTTGGCTCCATCTGGGTCATTCTGGACAGTAGGGATGAAAGCCTGATTAGAGTGAGCCATGGAGAAAATGGAAAAAGAACTAGAGATCCATATGGACAGCTCTTGTGAGGAGATTTTCTATAAAGGATGGAAAGTAGAGCTTAGTATGAGGGCTTATTTACCCTTTATTAGGTTGGAGGTGAAAGCAACTTGTTAGAATTGCACCTAAAGTAGTCTGAATCCAGGTACTCCTGAGAGCTTCCTGTGAGCTTTGTGCATAGAGACACAGTGCTTGTATTCTTAGTTTAGTTTTGATTGCAACCTACTAGACTAGAGGTTATAGACTGGTAGGGGTATGATTAAGGAGGTGGCCGTGGCCTCGAGTTGGCCTCTGGAAATAACCCCCGTATCATTTTAAAATTCGTAATTGGTTGCCAACATTTAAAAACCACAGGATTTATTTTTAAAATCCAGATTTTTAATTCTTAAAAAATGAGAATATCTGGTAACACTGGGCCACCATAAAGCCATTAGCGTGTCCCCTTTAGAGGCTGTATGTGGTCTCTCCAATTTATTGCAGTTCCTGATACTTAATTGCTTGGAGTCTAAATGTTGCCATTTATTTATGATGCAGTTTATGTTATCTTTTTACCCCCAGCCTCCTCCGCTCATTTGTATTACTTCAGATGCATCTGTAGGCATTTGGTTCTGTGACCCCTGCACTCTGTCAGCATCTCAAGGGTAAAGATAAAATGTGTCATCATCCCATGGGTAGGGGTAAAGTGTGCCATCATTTATCTTTGTACCTCAGCGAGCAGGGCTTGGTGCACAGTAGACCTGTAAGAAATGTTTTACTGAACTCTCTCTGCCTTTTGGCTGTAAGAATAAGTGACAAATACAATATATAGTGGTGCAGAGTAAACTCTTTTGCTTCTGACACAGTCATTGTGGTATTGATAACTCTCAGGGTGAGAGCCCGTATAAAGCAGGTTGGAGATAAGGGTTCCCTGTAGCTACTTCCAACCGAATGACTGATTGGCTGCTTGAAAACATTTTATGTCACAGAGTATGCAGCAGAATATCTTGACTTTATTTACTTTCAAAAGTAGTGTGCTTTTTATTCTTGGGAGAGACTTTGACATATTCTCTTAGCATATTAATTACTGCATATATGTCACTGGACTTGGGCAAGTTTAATCTTGTGTGTCCCACCTCATACTTTTGAATTGGAGCTTACCACGTGTGGGGTCACCTCAGAGTCTTAGTGCGCAATCAAAATAGCCTATCTCAGGTACTAAAATGTGGCAAATACTGGAAATAGTTTAACTGTATTTTTTGTCTTGCCTCCACCCCTTACCCACCCTTCCATACACTTTGGGGGAGGGATGGGATATTTAAGTACTTTGGGAGAGAAGTGGCAAGTTGTTCAAATGCACCTTTCTTCTTCCCTTTGTATTCCCGAACACTCTTTTCCCAGTTCTTAATTCTAGTTGAAATTTACAAGTTCATCTGTAGTCCAAAACTAAAGCTTTATATTTAGTCCAATAAGTGTCCCTTAACTATAGCGTTACATTCTGAAAGAAGTACATTTGAACTCCTTGATATGTTCATGCTGTGTCTTAGTCTGTTCAGGTTGCTATAGACTGACTGGCTTATAAACAACAGAAATTTCTCACAGTTCTGGAGGCTCGAAGTCCAAGATCAAGGCGTGGGCAGATTTGGTGTCCGGTGAGGGCCCACTTATTGTTTCATAGACAGCCATGTATTCTCATATGGTGGGAGGGGAAAACACTGGTTTTTTTCAGCCCCCATTAAGGGTATTAATCCCATTCATGAAGACCACACCCTTGTGACTTAATCATTTTGGAAAGGTCCCACCTCCACACACCATCACATTGGGGAATAGGCTTCAACATACGAATTTTGGGGGCTGTAAATATTCAGTCTATAGCATGCTGTTTCTCATGTAATTAATGACATGTTCTATAAATTATTAATGCTACCATGTCTTTGACAATGAAGTTACATTAGTTGTAACCTCTGAGGGATTGCACCTGTCGTGGTTTCTGGGGGAGTTGAAGGTATTGGTTTTTACGTACTGCAGTGTAATACAACGTTTATGAGCATGAGGGGGTATGCGTAAGCCTGTATAAAATACACAGAATGTATACCCTTTGCTTAATTGGTTAATAGTACTAATAGGGTTCTAATTTGATAATTACATAAGAAATAATATAGACCAGGTGTTGGCAAAATGACCTGCTGGCCAGATCCAGCCACTCCCATTCATTTGTGTATCGTGTATAGTGGCTTTCCCACCATAGCCGCAGAGTTGAGTTAGTTGCAAAAGCTGAAAATATTTACTGGTCCTTTACAGAAAATTTATACACCCTTCTCTATTCCTGTGAATTGTACATTCTGCTTAAAGGGCACCCTTAATTTTAACTCCTTTGGCAGGCTACCTGAAATTGTCTCTCCTTACTTGCAGAGCTGATTATATTATTATGTTTTTTTACATGTGTGATGTGCTGTTCAAATTCATTGAAGTTTTTTTCGTAATTTGTCTGAGCACAGAAACAAACCTTAATGCAGCACATCCTACGCTGTGACTATGAGGCCTGTCGACAATATCTCATGAATCTTGAGCAAGCGGTTGTTCTAGAGCAGAATCTGCAGATGCTACAGACGTTCATCAGCCACAGATGTGATGGAAACCGAAATATTTTGCATGCTTGTGTATCAGTTTGTTTTCCAACGAGCAATAAGGAAACTAAAGAAGAAGAGGGTGAGAATAAGAACTATAACAAGGTCTTTAAAAGGAATCTTAGGCAGTTTTGGGGTGCCTGGGTGACTCGGTTAAGTATCCAACTTCGGCTCGGGTCATGATCTCACAGTTGAAGTCAGGCCCCACCTCTGGCTCTGTGCTGACAGCTCAGAGCCTGGAGCCTGTTTCGGATTCTGTGTCTGCCTCTCTCTCTCTGCCCCTCTCCTGCTCACACTGTCTCTCTCCTTTTCAAAAATAGATAAACATTAAAAAACTTTTAAAAACAATAAAAGGAATTTTAGGCAATTTCGAAAATATAACACTGAAAAGGAAATTACTATGAAGAATTTGTGTGTACTTTTTCTGTTTTGTAAAATCTAGGAGTTTTGACATTTCTTAGAAGGTGAAGATGCCTGTCTTATTAGGATGAGTATGTAACATAAGCAGATAAATTTTTATCCGTGTGTTTTGTTGTCTTGAGTTCTATTCTTTGATATATACAGACATCATATGCAATGCTTAAAATGAGATTTAATGATTTTATAATAGCAGATGATTTTTATTACCATGAGAATTATTTAACAAATTAAGGCAAGTTGTATTGAAGCCATCTTTATCCCAGTTTTCATAATGTAGAGGGAAAAATAACCTAGTGAGTTATGAGATGTTTTTGGAAAAATAAGGTTTTTTGCCATAAAGGTTTTAGTTGGCTACATGAAGGGGAAATCTGAAAGTCTAAAAGTGCAACTGGGTGATTCATAATGTTTTTCTTGATTTTGAATTCTGCCAGTGACATTCTGTGGCTGCATTTTTGAGTGGTGGTTTACTTCCTTATCATTAAAGGGGGATGAGTAGTATATAAACCAAGACTGAGGTACCGAATGATGGGTCTTTTTCTCCCTTGGTAGTGAAAGCTAGATTTCAGTCTACTTATGAATAATCTTATGTTTGACCTTTGGGGGTTGAAAGTTAAGGCAGAATAAGGAAATAACTCACATATTAAAAATCATAGTTAAATCTGTCTTCAGTGTCTGTTGCTCTAAGGAGGAAAAAATTAAGCTATTCATTATCTCTAGTATGTGAATTAGAGCACTAAAGTACAGAGTAGTTAGCATTTAATGGCCTATACATACTTAATCTCTTAATTATTTTTGAAGTTTAAATTAATCCTAGTTTTTTCTCTTATATTTCAGAAGCAGAGCGTTCTGAAAGAAATACATTTGCAGAAAGGCTTTCTGCTGTTGAGGCCATTGCAAATGCAATATCCGTTGTTTCAAGTAATGGCCCAGGTAATCGGGCTGGATCATCAAGTAGTCGAAGGTAATGTGATTTTTACCAGGAAAGTTTAATTGGCGGAAACAGAACCCAAGTTCAGAAAAATACATCTTTCACCTATCATTTGCATGAATTGACAGGTCCTTTTGCTTTGTTTTTATTCCTCCAAATATCACCCTGGGAAAAAGATCTGATAATATCTAATTAGATTTTAAGTGTAGAACAGTAGGACCTAGGATGCTTCAGAAACTTGAGATAATTTAGACATGTAGTTCAACCTTGATTCTTTGGATGTGTTTTAAGTTTATCACCCTTGTTTCCTAGGAAATTACTTTCTTTAGTTGGAGAACAAGTAATAACAATAATGGAAAGAATTTCAATCTTTTATTTTCAGATTACTTATTTAGATCAATTTCTCAGATGTCTTAATGATCTGGGAAGAAACGAAAGGCTGGTGTGTATTATGAATGTTTGGTATTTAAAATTTTCAGCTCTCTGGGCTGTGGGATGGACAAACCTTAATAACATTAAAAATCACTAGGTGTTTGAATAGATGAAAAATATAAAGAATTCAGGATATAGTTTTTTTTTTTTTCTTTCCTTTCCTTTTTTTTTTTTTTTTTTTTTTTCTGAAGGAAAAAGCACATGTATATTAGACACGAGAGCCAGAGTTCTTGGACACTTGACAGATCACTGACGGAAGCACTGCTCTCTGTGCTAATGATATAGGTTGTAAAGTCTACTTAAAGTGAAGAGTCTCTTTGCCTATTTTCTGTTCCATATCCAACTTTCCCTTTAAAAATGATTCTTCTAAAATTGGTACCAAGTTGATAGCTTCCCGGGTTCAAAAATATCCTGAAATGAAATTTATCAAAAACTATTTATGGGTGACCAAATTGTAATTTAAAACAGTACAAAGACCTCATATAGACGATACAAAATGGAAATTATCACCAGCTTATTTGTTTAGGACTACACTAGGCAGACAAAGTGTTTGGTCTAAAATGGAAAGCAACTTAAATTCTTCTTGAAGAAATTAGTGTCTGAATTATTTCAGGTATTTCATTTCCTCAGGGAAAATACAGGTGCAGATCAAGTTGGACTCTGATATGGTTGGTCCAATGCCAGTGCTGCCATCTTTTTTTCATGTAAGGATTATTTTGAAGGCAAAGACTAAAAGGAGCTTCAAGAGTGGGTGATGTGTTGCTCACAGAAATAATTTGCAGAGTAAGCTCCTTTGAGGCATTTGCCGAAGATTTCACTGCAGTGCTCTTAACCAGTTCAAACTCAGGGCTGCCGGTTGAACAGATGAAAGCACAGGAGTCTTATTATCCACGCCGGGCAGTAGGAAGTCCACAGACTCTGCTTCATTGAAGTGAAACCCTCCTCTAGCCTACAATGGATTTTCTAGGCGATGCCCCTTGATGAGTATGCAGGCTGGGATTCATGAGCTGTAAGCTCAAAACTGATGCAATTTCAATATTGAATGGAGTACTGTTAAATGTCTTCAGATGATGATTTGACTCAGAAGTTTTGTTATGTGACTCATAGTTCCTGAGTACAAAGGGCAGATTTAGTGGAAAGCTTGATTGATGCATCTGATTGCAGGTGTATGTACTCTAGAGATTGTTAATCTGGAAGACACATGACCTTCGCTTTTTTGTCACAGTGGTATGTTTGAACATGACTGGATTCTAAGGCTTCTGTAGCATGGATATAACGTGCTTACAAAGAGGAAATTACATCATCCTTGAATTCTTCCATATTGTCAGAAAATACGATGACTCCAGGCAAGCCTATCGAAGAAATGTCAAAACTCTGAATCTTAGCAGCCAAGGTGGTATCTCCTCAGTATTGTCCTCAGCCACTGAGGATACAGGTGAATCTTCATGAATTGTGTACAACATCTTGAAGAATAATTTTCTTTTTTTTGTTTTTTGTTTTTTGTTTTTAAAGAATCTATATGAGGAGCTGGGCATTGTACTTAAAAATGTTCCCAAGACCTAATGAAGAAAAGAGGTTAAGGACAATTTTTTAAAATGACAAAGGAATGACCCCCTCATTTAATATTGAATTGACTACATCACAACAACAGAGTTGGGAGTTTGCAAGTTCAAGATGAGACTATGGTCTCCACTTATCTTCATTTTATTCTTAATCTGCTCTAAGCTAGAGGTTGGAGAATAGCCCACATATGTTTTTTGGCCTGTGCACGGTTAAATTTTTTTTTTTTTCTTTATAATTTGAATGCCTTCACATGAGCATGTATGCTTCTAGTTTGCCATTACTCCCCATTTCTTATACCTGACTGCCCTTTCCTCAATTGATACTGCCTTCCAGGCCCAGGAGGCATTGAGTTTGTGACCCTGATGTAAGCATTCTTCTTAATAGGCCCCAAACATGTATTTATTTTCAGGTTATATGCAGTGCCTCCCAGCTACTACTGATTTTTTTCTCTGTTTTGAGTAAGACACATTAGGATACCAAGTATATATATTGAGCTTAAAATTGTATAGGAACATCACAATGTGAACAGTCACCCTGGTGTGTGCTGTTAACTGGTAAGGAGACTGCCTTTCTCTGTGGGTGATGTCTTCGGACAGGGAAGTGACCTCGACTGACATAATCCCTATGTCCTGTTCCCCTCCATATTATAAAAACTCAGATATCTAAATTGGGAGAGAGAAGATCTCGATACCATAAAAGAATTACTTGTAGGTATTTTTTGATAGTGAATACTATAATAACTAATACATTATTTAAGACATTAAAATTTACTTTGCAGAATCTTCCAAAGAATGTTTCTGTTCCCAGAGGTATATCGTCATACATAAGCTTTATAAAATAGATGTGTTCTTGAAAGTAGCCTCTAAAGGAAATTTTTGTAAAAGTTTTAGAAAATTTGTCCTTTTGAAATTGAAAGTGTATCAATATGGAAAAACACATTTACCCTCGGATTACATAACAATTATAATTAGAAGATTCAAACATTAATAAAAATCTTTCTAAATTAACTTATTTGTAGACATATATATATATATATATATATATAATGCTCACCTGGTAAGGTGGTAGGTCTTTCACATCAGAGAAGTGTTGTGTCTGGGATTAAATCTGCATGGGAGAATGAAGTCCCTTATGTGTTGCCTGGCCCTTATAATTGAATTTTTAGTCTTTATTCATTTAGAAGCTCTAAAATTGTGGCTGACGGAAAGGATTTGCCTCATATGCTCTCTCTTTAATTGCTGTTAGTTCGTAATGTGTTAATTTTGTAGGCTTTGTAAGCTTTTATTCAGAGGTATAGATTTTTATACAGGTAGTTACCAGTTCCCCTAACAAGGTCTGTGTTTGTGATTATTTCCTTTTCTTTTTAGTGATGTGCACACCTGTGCAGTATTTTTTTTCCTTGTATAGCAGGAGGAAAAAAAAATCACGCCCAGACATTAACACATTTTACAAGCTCCAGTTGCATTAAATTCCTTGGGATACAAATTGTACTGTTAAAAAAAACTCCCCCCCCCCCCTTTTTTTTTTTTTTTTTTTTTTTTTTTTTTTTTTGGGTATAAAAAATAAATCTAAATTGGTCTTTGTTTTAAAACTACTCACTGTGTGGACATTAGTTTAATTGTTTTTGAGATCACAGCAAAGGGATTTTATTTAGTGGGCTAACAATATTGGTTTTGTGCTACTTAGTATGTTTGCTGATGTCTATTATTAAACTTAATTCTCACCGATTATAAACAGGGGACAGAAATTTTTTTGTCTTAATGTTCAGCTGTTCATTTACCTTAATGTATGAAAGATTATTTTCTAATCTTCACCGTAAGTTTTGTTCCCTGTGCTTAAGTTTGTGTGGGAGCTTAATATAGTGGTTTTAGTGCTGAACTGGGTACTAGGTGCCCCCAGTTTCATTTCTATCCCTCACTGACTTTGTGATTCCAGAATTGGCATTTGTACTTCACTTCCCTTGCCTGGAGTATTTGCTTATAGAACAAACTTTGATCTCAGATGAGTTCTGTACACCTTTTCATTACATTTAGCCATGGTAGTGAGCTCTGATTTTGTCCATGTTCTTCTAGTTTGAGGTTACGGGAAATGATGAGACGTTCGTTGAGAGCAGCTGGTTTGGGTAGACATGAAGCTGGAGCTTCATCCAGTGACCACCAGGATCCAGTTTCACCCCCCATAGCTCCCCCTAGTTGGGTTCCTGACCCTCCTGCGATGGATCCTGGTAAGATCTGTTATTTTATTTAGTGTTTAGCAAAAAAACAAGGTCCTGAGAGAAAGGAGATGGAACACTTGAATGGGATATTTAGAAATCTGAAGTATTTAAAAGTAGCATAATGAGTAAATTGTAACCAGTTTAGTTGCAAAGATTTGGTTTAAGGGGTTTATAACTTAAAAATTAAAATTCTAGAAGCTGTTTTATTGAGATAATATATTTCCACACTGGCAAGAAGCTAACTAGTAATACATCATAACAAATCAGTAATTCAGAGGATTCCTTCTCTTATAATTTGGAAAACAAGTTCCCACTTAAACCTCTGTCTGATTTGACCTTTGGCTTGCAGAGAAAAGCCTTAAGGCCAGTTAAGAGAAAATGTTAGGGATATGTTGCCTATAATGATGTACATCCTGCTGTTCTGTTTACTGAAAGATGGTGACATTGATTTTATCCTGGCCCCTGCTGTGGGATCTCTTACCACAGCAGCGACTGGCACCGGTCAAGGACCAAGCACCTCCACCATTCCAGGTGAGAATCCGTACTATTTTATCTGCCTAGGCATTTGGGTTTCTACAAAGCCACACTTTATCTCAATGAGACTTACCTTGGCTTGAAAAACATCTAATTCTCTGAATTAGATCTTCATATGTCAGTGAGGTTGTAGTGTTGTAAATTCAGTTGGGAGTTGTAAAATGTGTTGTGTTTAAATTCTGTATAATGAAATTAGCAGTTTATTGCTAATACTAGAATATTTTTCTGTTGGCTTATTTAATGGTTCTTTGTTAATGTTATTTCAGAATATTCTTTTCACTCTTGTTTATTCTTGTTACCAAATGGATTTGCTTAATTACAGGTCCTTCCACAGAGCCATCTGTAGTAGAATCCAAGGATCGGAAGGCCAATGCTCATTTTATATTAAAATTGTTATGTGACAGTGTTGTTCTGCAGCCCTATTTACGAGAACTCCTCTCTGCCAAGTAAGAAGTTTAATATACTTTTTTTAACGAATTTTTTTCTTCGATCTTTATTTATTTTTGAGACAGAGAGCGTGAGAGTGGGGAAAGGACAGAGAGAGAAGGAGACACAGAATCTGAAGCAGGTTCCAGGCTCTGAGCTGTCAGCGCAGAGCCAGATGCGGGATTTGAATATACAAACTGTGAGGTCATGACCTGAGCCAAAGTCTGCTGCTTAACCGACTGAGCCACCCAGGCGCCCCTAATATGCTTTTGATATGAAGATCTAGCTTAGCTCCTTTTACTGTTTAAGTTGATGTTGCAATGTATGGGCAACAGTTATCTTATGTGAATTTAAACTAATTGATCAGAATCTAGCATTTATTCCTTCTGTAATTAACTAAGCTCCCTTCAATGAAAGACTCCAGTATAATACAGTGTACACTAAATGAATACAAACCAATTTTACATAAGTTTGATCAGGAGGTGTGTGTGCGTGTGTTAAAAAATCACAGCATAGCTATTCTCCAATGTGAATTCATAAATTCCATCACTGTCACCTGGAGAACTTAAAAAATTTTATAGATTCTTCCCCAAACTTTGCAGCAAAAGTATGACTCAGTAGGTCTGGGATGGGGCCTGGAATCTGTATGCTAAAACTCTGTGGATGATTGTGATGGTTTCTTTGGAAATCTTTTTGGACTTGCAAAATCACGATGAGATTATGCAGTTTTTGATAAGTATTATGTGATAAGTGCTCACTAACCGTTGACAGAGTATAGCTCTGCTTTCAGCATGATTGTTTATGTTCCTTTACAAATTCATAACAATAAGCATTTTTATAAAAGTTAGCTCTTATCTGTGCCAAAGGATTAACTCTTCCGATTCTAGCAATAGCTGTCTGGAGTAGGTAATACTATCCCCATTTTATATTTGAAGAAATGGTCTTAGAGATTAATTAACCCACTCAGGGTCACAAAACTAGTGAGTGGCTGGAATTCCAACCGTGGTCCATGTCTTAATTCCAGAACTGAGACTCCCAGGCATCACCCTTAAGCAACCTCTCCATATTTAAGTACAAGAAGGTGTTTTGAGTTTTTTATTATTAAGGGCAAGGAGATTTTTGTTTAAGCCTTATTGACCTTAGGCCATAATGAACATAATTTGTGAACTTACTACTTGAATGAAGGCTGCCCCCGCTAGTAAAATAAGTCACTGACTTGGAATTAAGTTATTATTACAGAAGAAGCTTACTAATTTATTAGTGGTTTGAGGCATAGGTAAAAATGGTATATATGCCAATATATTCTTTCTGTTTCAGAAAGGTATGTCTTTCTATTTTTATTTCCTCACTTGAATTTTTGGTGTTTTTTAAGGGTATTATCTTTGTACAATTCGTTCAGTCATTTGGTGTTGTCTCAAAATTCATTGAATGTTCTTACTTCCTTTCTCTCTATTTTTAATCCATTTTGCATTTCTGCAGTGTGTTTCTAGTTCACCAGTTATTTTAGTGCCCTTTCAATAGTAGTTGCTTTCCCCCAACCCCTTTTCTGAGAAAATACATGAACTATTTGGAAAACACTGAATACATCGTTCTATTAATAAGCTGGTACTGTTGATGACAGCTTTGAAACAAATTAGAGGAAAGGCAAAGTTCTTTTGCCCTTTAGTTAATAAGCATAGGCATTCTCAAATTGGTCATTTGTTTCCTTTTTTATATTACAAATACAGGAGAATTTCCTGGAGTTGCTAATAAAATTTTCCAAGGGGTATAACTGGAAATTGGTTACCATACAGATGACCCAGTTGAGAAAGGTTCTTGGCTTTAATTGTATTTGGCAATATATAAAGTATTAGGAGAATACTTCAGAGCATTGAATCTTAATTTGAGAGCATGCCTGTGATGGTGATGCGTGTGTGTGTGTGTGTGTGTGTGTGTGTGTGTGTGTATGTGTGTGTGTGTGCGCGATGAGGATGAAGGATTGTTAAAAAATAACATTATTTCCAATTTAAGCATTCCGTACCCCCCTTCCTCCCAACTCCCTCCAATCCTAGGTGTGGGTGGTTGGAGTTTGCTTTAATAACATAAGCTAAAGAAAGTAAATTTTGGTAAAATCCTCCTGGCTAGTAAAGATGTAGAGGATTTTATTCTCAGCTGGCTCATTCTTACCTGAGCAGGGAGGTAGTATGAAGCTGGGGGAATAGGTAGGGAGAAGAGTGAGCAACAACATAAAAATGGAGAAGTATAAATACTTAAGGAAACAGTGATGCATCTGATTAGAAGTGGAGGATTAGAAGAGAACAATAGCCACTGAATCTGAAGAAGTAGGTTAAAGCCACCACTTTGGTCTCTATTCTTTGGGCTTGAATCCTCAGATGGCTTTGGTTAGACTATAATAGTATCAAAGTGGGTTTATAAGAATAATAATGTGATGGTGGCATAAAAAAAGGAGTAAAATAGGTAAGAGTAGAGACTGGAGTTGAGGCTTTGTTTTTTTATGTCTACCTGTTGCCTTTAGTATATGTGTTACAATAAACTGAACTGGAAAATGGAAAAAAGGGATTAGATGCAAGAGCAAAAAATTGAGTTAGAAGGGGGACTTCATGAAGAATCCAGATTTTTTGTCTTAGTTCCCAGGAACAGTGATGCTGTTGGCCGACATAGGTAGAGAGTGGGTTTGGGGAGAAAGGTGATTTTAGTTGTTAGACATTTTGAAAGTGCAGTATCACTGGGAAATCCTAAGTAGGCTTACCAAGTAAGCAAGTGTAGATGTTTGAACTGTGTTATCATCATAGAAGTGGTAGTTGCTTTGGTGGATCAGAGAGAGAGAGGCACAGGTGGTTGAGGACTAAATTTGGGGAATTGCAAAGGATCCAGGAGGGAATAGAAATTCAGTGAAGAATATTGAAGGTACATTTTTAAGAGAAAATACATAAAAATAGCTAACATTTATTGAGTACATTTTATTTGCTAAGCAAATGAAAAGCTTTTAAGTAACAATTGGCTTAATCCTCATCACAATTGTATGAGATAGAGCCTGTTATCATCACCACATCTAGAAAATATTAGTCTGACTCTAGAGCCCCTGCTGATTTATTCTTTAATGTCACTAAGACCAAGAAAGGAGAGCATGGTTGAGAGAGACAAGGATTCTTAGAGAGGGGCTTCCTTTTTTACATGTGGTAATAGGAGACTAGAAAATACCACCAGGGATTTCCTTTGAGTGGTAGGACGTTATTTAATACAACAAAACGACTTTTTTGCTTCATCTTGAACATTTCTTTTATAATGAAGAAAGGAAATATTTAAAAATTAATATTTTTATGCATAATTTTTCTCATTTTAGGGACGCAAGAGGGATGACCCCATTTATGTCAGCTGTAAGTGGCCGAGCTTATCCAGCTGCAATTACCATCTTAGAAACAGCCCAGAAAATTGCAAAAGGTAATTTATTACAAGTCCTAAAAGAGTTGTTTATTTTTTAATTTGAAAAGATTCTTTTCTACATTTATTATACAATTAATCAAACCTAATTTTTGCATGATGAAATAATTGAGTAGAAGCTATCAAGATAATTCTTTTGTGTATTTGTGTGTGTAAAATTCATGTTTGTACCTTTTTCAAGTATATTGTATTTTCGAACTTTCCACCAAAAAACAGCTGGTATAAGTTTTTAAATTAAAAAAAATGCATGATGGATAACGTAATGACTTTCTTTTTAATGTTTATTTATTTTGAGAGAGAGAATGGGGAGTTAGGGGAGGGGCAGAGAGAAGGAAAGAGAATCCCAAGCGGGCTCTGTGCTGTTAGTATAGAGCCCAGTACAGGGCTTGCTCTCCTGAACCATGACATGACCTGAGCCAAAATCAAGAGTCAGGTGCTTAAACCAGCTGAGCGACCCAGGTGTCCCATGACTGATCTTTTGAAAATAAAGACGGGTTACTGATAGAACCTGCCAGTGGTTAACTGTTGATCATGATACAAATTTATGGAAATAATAGGCCAGATTTCTTATTGTTCTTCCTTCTGACTTGGAATTCTTGCTTAATAGAAAGCAGTAAGGAATATCAGTTCCTACACCCAGCCTTTAGAAGACTCTAAAATTTATGTGATTGTCTATAATTTATTAAATAGAGCTAGAACTTGAATCTTAACTGCATAACATAGAGCTGTGTATTCAGCTGAGGTGTGGTGTATTGTTGTCACGTGGTTATGATACAATTACAGTTTGCTTTATTTTGCACCAGAACTGACTGGATTTCCTTGCATGTTGACTTGTGTGTCAGTTTTGGGGTTTTTTTTTAACGTATATTTATTTTTGAGAGAGCAAGAGAGAGCGTGCGCGAGTGCATGGGGGAGGAGCAGAGAGAGGGAGACAGAATCCGAAGCAGGCTCCATCCTCTGAGCCGTCAGCACAAGAGCCTGATGCGGGGCTTGAACTCAGTAACCAGGAGATCATGACCCGAGCCAGAGTCAGATGCCCAACCAACTGAGCCACTCAGGCACCCTGTATTTCAGTTTTTAAAATTAATATATAGTAGTTTTGATTTATACTGTGTAAATGTTAGAGCTTTTGCATTTGAGTAAAGCAGTAGCTGATTGTGATTAAGGCCTATCTTGGTATGTGAACTACTGTGTTCTTAATCTTTTTAGCTGAAGTATCCTCGAGTGAAAAAGAGGAAGATGTATTTATGGGAATGGTTTGCCCATCAGGTACCAACCCTGATGACTCACCCTTATATGTGTTATGTTGTAATGATACCTGCAGTTTTACATGGACAGGAGCAGAGCACATTAACCAGGTAGGCCGTTTTAGACTTCTTTGTATTTATGCTGTCTTCAGGTATTCTTTTCTTTTTTCCCCTTTCACCATTACTAGAATTACAGTTCTATAGTTCTTAGCTCTGGAATTGTGAGTCTGATATTTCTTTTTATTCTGAGTTATAAAATTCTCCAAAGAAAAATAATTTTTATTCCCAAATAAGTGAGGCAAAGGAGATGATCATTAAATTAGTTATTAGATATCACGAAAATTAGAAATCTTCACGCAGTAGCATAATTTGATTCACAGCTCCTGACACAGATTTTATAGCTATAGCACCTTTTTGGGGGTGGTGATAGGAATTATTTTTGCCCTACTGATAAATATTTGATTTCCGTTCGTTGTACCTCCAGTGCTGTACCCGTTTATGATTCTGTTTCCATAGCACATTAGCTTTGCTCTGCTTTCATGGTGATGGACTTCAGAAAATACTAGAAATAATTAAGCTAATGAAATGTACATTATATTCTTCTAAGAAATAAACCCTTCTAATTGTAGGATATTTTTGAGTGTCGAACTTGTGGCTTGCTGGAGTCACTCTGTTGTTGTACAGAATGTGCAAGAGTCTGTCATAAAGGTCACGATTGCAAGTGAGTACAGTTCTAGTTTTCTTTAATTATATAAACTGCTTAGATTCATATTGCTGTGTTAAAATAATCTATACCAAGATAATGTTTTATTTCATTTTTCAGGAAGCATAAGGTTTTCTCAAGTTGTTCTCTTTAAGCCAGTTTATTTATTAAAATGTGGTTCTTGATTTAAAGTGTACTTTGAAATGTTGTTCATTTGCTTTTGTCTATATTCTCTCTCCAGAGTCTCAGTCTATAGTAGGGTCTCCTAGCAGGAGATCTTAACAGGTATTAAGTGAAAAATGGTGAATGTTTGGCCTGTGCTTTATTTACTTCTTAAAGTGAATGTAATAACCTTTCATCCAGCAATAGAGTTACCATGGCTAGTGTGTTAATTTTCACAGACTTAAGAAGCAATAAAATACTCCAGCATGAACATTTGCAGTGCCTTAGAGTCTCAGCAGGGATATCAGCTATAATTGTGCCACAGATATGTAGATGTTATGGTTAACAGAGAATTGGTTTGTAAAAACCATCTATTGTGCTTTAAAATAAATGATTATACAGGACAAGTAGAAAATGTTTATAGATATTGCATTGGTGCTTATTTATTACTTTTATTAAAAGAACTTTGGCTAATATGTTTTTCTTCCTTAATTTAAACATCTAAAAGTGAATCTATTCATTGATTGCTTAGTAAGTGCTGTTACACACTAGATATTTGGGTGGTGGTGGACAAGGGAGTCTCTGTCCTTGCAGGGTTTACAGTCCTATCAGGGGACACAAGCAAGAAACATTTGCTCATAAGGGTTTTAGGGCTCATTAGATGCACATAGGAGGACCACTTACACTGAATGGGGGCTATAGGGAATTAAGGAGGATGTTCTGGAAGACGTGACTATATTCAAATCATTACAAGATCCCTCAGGAGAGTTGCTCTGTAGACTTCATGCCACTAAGTAATACTTGCAGTTAAGTATGCTTTAAGAATTATTACACTTTGCATTTAAATATTAACAAGGGTTCTATCTTGGGTCAGTAAGTTATATCTCCATGATTTCAATAGAGATGTTTGTGGTTTTTTTTTTTTTTTTTTTTTTTAATTTTGTTTTTTGTACTTGTGTATGAATTCTTTCTAGACTCAAACGGACATCACCAACAGCGTATTGTGATTGTTGGGAGAAATGTAAGTGTAAAACTCTAATTGCTGGACAGAAATCTGCTCGTCTTGATCTACTTTATCGCCTACTCACTGCCACTAATCTGGTCACTCTGCCAAACAGCAGGCAAGTGGGGTTTTTTAGGACATAAATTGGAAAAACACAGCACATCTGAGTAGCCCTCCCCCTCTCCCTGCTCACAGTGATGTTCCATTTTGCAGGGGAGAGCACCTCTTACTGTTTTTAGTGCAGACAGTTGCAAGGCAGACAGTAGAGCACTGCCAGTACAGACCTCCTCGGATCAGGGAGGATCGTAATAGAAAAACAGCCAATCCTGAAGGTGGGTGAGTCTGACAATTGTGACACATATAAAAAAGATTTTATTTATTTTTGTCTTACCCACTGTTTCTTTTTCTGCTTAGATTCAGATATGCCTGATCATGATTTAGAGCCCCCAAGGTTTGCCCAGCTTGCATTGGAGCGTGTTCTACAGGATTGGAATGCTTTGAAATCTATGATTATGTTTGGCTCACAGGAGAATAAAGACCCGTATGTATTCATTAAAAACGTTTTAGATTTATGTATTTCCCCTGTTAATGGAGGTGATTACAATGCATTGTCTTTCCTTCCCGCTCAAGTCTCAGTGCCAGCAGTAGGATAGGCCATCTTTTGCCAGAAGAGCAAGTTTACCTCAATCAGCAAAGTGGCACCATTCGGCTGGACTGTTTCACTCATTGCCTTATAGTCAAGTGTACAGCAGATATTTTGGTAAGTTCTTTGGAGGTTTGTTTACAAGTACATAAAAGAATGTTTTCTGACTTAGTTTCCCATAATTTTATTGATCCAACCTCCTAAGTACTGATAAGGTCTAATTACACAGTACATTCAGGGGAATGGAATTTGGGGGTGATTTAAATATCTCAACACAGAAACTCCTTTCATTCTAAACAAAAATCCTAAAATGTGCTAAAAATATAACAGTATATTAAAATGTATGGGGCAGTGTTCAAAATTGACTCAGTGCAAATGTTTTTTTTTTTAAGTACTCCTTTTTGCTCTGAAATTAGAATATAAATCCTAAAACCTAGTGCTGGTGAGGTTATGGGAAAAAGAACACATTCAGACACTGATCGGGTGGCATTGCATTGGTATTCTTTTAGAAAACAACTTGGCAATAATATCACAAGCCATAGGAATGTCAGTGCCCTCTGGGGCGCCTGGGTAGCACGGTCGGTTAAGTGTCCAACTTCAGCTCAGGTCATGATCTCACGGTTCATAGTTTTGAGCCACATCGGGCTCTTGACTTGTCAGCATGGAGCCCGCTTCGGATCTTCTGTCCTCCCCTCTCTCTGTCCCTCCCTCGTGTTCTCTTTCTCTCTTTCAAAAATAAATAAACATTTAAAAGAAGAAAGAAAATCCGTGCCCTTCGACTTATCATAAAGAAATAATTTGTGACATGAGAAAAAAAATCATGTTACAGAATAATAAAAAATATAGAAAAGAAATACTTGATGGAGCCAATAATAGATTATTGAATCAAATTATAGCCCAGCCACTTGCTGAAATGTAATGCGGCAACTTAGAAATAAAGGTTATTTTAAGTAACATTTGAAAACCCCAAAATAACATGAAATTGGATGGTCTCTATAATTAATATGTATATGATAGATGATGCATAGAAATGAGACCGAGAAAGTAACAATAGAAATGGTTAAGTGAGAGGGATGGGATTATGAACTTATTAATATAAATATTTGAAACTACTTTGCTGTTTCCATATGTACCCTATAGTGAGTGAAATTATTCTTTCTCTGATTTGATATATTTGTTATTTTTCTATGTATGATACACATAGAACTAGAAGACTAAAAACGGAAGTCAGACATTCGAGGCCTACTGTAGGTCAAAGACATGGTAGGCATGGGCATAAATTAATCAGTGATACTAGAAGTGTTTTGGTAAAATTTATTTTGAGATTTTTATTATGAAATGGTAATATTGAAAAGGTGTTTGAACTTTTTGCTTTATAAATGTCCAAACATCTTAAGAGATGTCTCAGCATTAATAGAGTTCTCACAATTTTTAAAGCTTTTAGATACTCTACTAGGTACACTCGTGAAAGAACTCCAAAACAAATACACACCTGGACGTAGAGAAGAAGCTATTGCTGTGACAATGAGGTTTTTGCGTTCAGTGGCAAGAGTTTTTGTCATTCTTAGTGTGGAAATGGCTTCATCCAAAAAGAAAAAGTAAGACATCCTTTTTGATCCGAGCTTTTCTATCACTTTACACACATTTTTTGTGATAATGATAACATTGTGTGTATGAAAAGATTTCATAAAAGATTCCTGTTTTTTCCTTTTGCTTCAGTAACTTTATTCCGCAGCCAATTGGAAAATGCAAGCGTGTATTCCAAGCACTGCTACCTTACGCTGTAGAAGAACTGTGCAATGTAGCAGAGTCGCTGATTGTTCCTGTCAGAATGGGGATCGCTCGCCCGACTGCACCTTTCACTCTGGCTAGTACTAGCATAGATGCCATGCAAGGCAGTGAAGAACTGTTCTCCGTGGAACCACTGCCACCACGACCATCATCTGATCAGTCTAGCAGGTAAGTTTCTATCTGGTAACAGATTCTAACTAATTCTTTCTTTGGAAATGTCACGTTTGGCTTACTAAACCTTTCTATAAGCACTCTGGAGGGGTCCATGATCGTTTATGTAACAAATGGTAAAGATTTTATTTTGTTTGAAACCTGTGAGAGCACTTGAAAAATTATACATGGTGCCTACACATCTAAGGTAATAGGCTTATAGTTGTGGGTTTTATTTTTGGTTGGAAAAGCACTGTTTTTATTATGCCAACAAAGTAATCTGGTAAGAAAGTTCAGACTTCTGTAGACATACTTCCTGTCTAGGGGGCGGGCAGGTTGTTATTCTCAACAACAACCATATTGTCTAGGAGAGAGCTAAAACAATTCATCAACTTAATATTTCTAGTTTAAGATTATTTATTTTTTAAATTTTACTTATCTTTCCCATTGGTAACTAGACTGTAACCTTGTTGAGTCAGAATGTTTAGAAACTGAAACGTTTTGGTGTCTTTTAGCACAGTGCTTGATTAAATGTGCATGCAAATTACTTGGGGGTTTTATTAAAATGCAGAGGCAGATTTTGGAGGTCTGGGTGGGGCCTGAGGTTCTGTATTTGTTATAAACTCTCAGGTAGTGCCAGTGTGCTCACGGTTTAGCGGTCATACTTTTGAGTTGGAGGGCTATAGTGATCTTTAGCAAATATTTGTTTATTTGGCTTTCTCACGTCTGATTCTGTTCCTGTGTGTAATCATAATGATGTTTAATGAAGATCTTTGGGACTTAAAGACCCTCTTCTTCTTTCCTGGAAAACATCTCTGTGATACTAAGGCACGCCTTCCTTATTAAATTTAGCACAATTTCCCTAGACTTCATTCCTGGGTTTCATCTGAGTTGATGTCTTCAGTATCTGCTCTCTCACTGTTCTCATTATTCCATGTGCCAGTATGTATCCCAGCTTTTCCTTTATTGTCAGGTCTCCTAGGATACCCTGAAATGTAAGTCCAGGTTTGTCTGTCAAAGCTTTCTCATGGTAGCTTTGTCACTGATAGGCTTTCAGGATTTGCTGGAAATGGTTACGAATCAAGCTGTATATTTTCAGACTTGCTAAACATACCCCATTATCCAGTGATTCTGTTAGCAAAATCTGCTTGGGCGCCATATGACGTCTGCTGAGCCTGATAGCCCTGTGAGGAGCTCCCTGGTTACTTAAGTGGTATTACTTTGTGTTTATGTTCCGGAACATAAACACTTTTTATCTGTTGAAAAGATTTTTGGGGTGATCTTCACTTTAAAAAGTGCCCATCAGCCTGTTCTTACTAAGTATCAAGATTTTTGTGTCCCTTTGCCCTGCTTCTTAGGCTCTTTATTTAAGTATTGTGCATTCTTCAGCTCTCCACTTTATCCCCCTTGATTGATTGAGTCAGTCTGTCATGTCTTCCCAGAAGGAGATCTCATTGGATCATCAAGAAAGATAATAGTGTAATGTTTTCTTCAACTGTTGATATAATGTAAAAGTCCTTCATTATTATACGGTACAATCACTCCCTCTTGTAAGGATGTATTTTGATCAGTGTTTCAGGCATGTCTTAAGTAAAAAGTACACATTTGACTAGTCTCTGCGATTTCCCTTGTGTGGGGTGGTAGGTGGTACATTATCACTCCACTGAACGTAAAGTTTTGAGTTTAGTATTTTTCCTTCTTCTGTCCCTTCCCTTCACCTCTTTAAAACTCTTAATGTCCTTATTAATCAACCTGTTTCTCTGTCTCCATGCCTCATACAAAAATTGTTAACTGAAATTTTAATATGAACTAGGAACTTTTAAGCGTTGTAAATGCATCACCTGTTTTAATCTTCCCAATAACTCATAGATAACCACTATCATCCTAATTTTAAAAGTGAAGAATATGAGACTCAGGTTACTTGTCCAAGGTCGTACAGTGATTAAAGTTTAAACATATGTAGAGATAATTCTAGATGGATATTTACCTTTTTCCTATATTCCTGAATATTAGATGGCACTGTAAGGGGAGATAATTGCTGTTTGGTCCTTATTGATAGTGTTGAGACTTTGGATTAATCATCACAAACCCACCATACCTTACAGTACAAATTGAAGTCCTAAACTTTCATGAGCGCAGGTTTGTAATTAGAAGTTCCCTGAAGAGGGGCACCTGGGTGGCTCATTGGTTAAGTGTCTGACTTTGGATTAGGTCTGTGATCTCACAAGTCGTTAGTTTGAGCCCCACATTGGACTCTCTGTTGTAAGCATGGAGCCTGCTTCAGAACCTCTGTCTCCCTTTCTCTCTCTCTGCCCCTCCCCACCATGCTCTCACCCTCCTTCAAAAATAAAACCACCACCACCACCACAAAAAGTTCTCTGAAGAGATATTTTTCCTGCCCCATCCAGCCGTGGCTAATATAGATAGGTAAGTCTCTTGAAGTAGGTTACCCTTTCCCGATTTATGTTTGGCTTTATTTATGTGGGGGGGACAGAACAGATTTCTATGCTGTAGAAGCTTTATACTCCAGACTGTCTCCTGTGAAATCTGTGGCTCCTTGGAACCCTTCTTGCCTAAGAGACATCAGCAGATGGCTTTGGTGTTAATGGTGGCACCATTGCTCTCAAGCTTATTCAGTACAGTTGTTTCCCTTTATCACCAGGATAGTTGTGCTTTGTTTTTAAATATTTAATGTATTTAGGTGTTCTGCACCAAGAGGGATTTCTCTTCAGTTGGCAAATTGCTGAAACTAGAAGTTCCCAAAATTTGGAAGTATTTTAACAACTCCTGTTAGACAGGGCTTCAGGACTATAGTTGTGCCAGGAAGTCTAGTGGGAAAAAAGTTGAATCGTGGTATGAAGAAAACTGAATGGGGGGTATCATATATTTTGGGTGTTATTAGTATTATACATACTAAGTGCATAACTCCTTAATGTTCTTTGAGGGGACGATAGATCTTGTGGATGTTTGTTCCAGGATTTTTTTTTTTTTTCTTTTTAAGGAATACTAATTAATTGTGGCTTTACACAATGTTGACTTTTATCTTTTAATACTGGAAATATTGAAATCTTAGTTTGGAAATACCCTTTTTATCTCTTCAGATTTTCTTTGAGCTTCCTCATATGTTTTGTAATTCACTGGCTCTGTGAAGAACCAGTTACTTAAATTTCTAGTATTAAACGCTATATTGAGACTACTTGTCTATTTGAAGGTGGAGAGTTTGAGTGGATTCTTCATGTGTAACTGGTTTGATTCTTATTTCTAAGAGCAGCTGAGGTGAGGAAAGAACAGGATCAGTGTAAACACGTTTAAAGGTCTTTAACGTTTCTTAATTTGTAAATAAAGGATAATAGTAGGTCATAGGATTATTTAACAACCATCTTCTGATCTCTGACCTGCATTTTAAGCTGCATTCTGTCATTCTCCCCTTCCTTTTATAATGGAGGCATCTGTCTTTTCTTGGCTGTTTGTTTCCAAGGCAGATTTTTAAGGAAGTAGAACTTTTTGGCCACCCACCTTTTGTTATGATTCTATTTTCAAATTCATACTTTTCAACTAATGTTTTCCCTCTACATACAAGTCAGTGGTTAATAAGCTGATGCAAAGTAGGTCATGTCAGATCTCTTAGAAGAGTAGATCACTTGTAATAAGCATACTTATCACCACCATTCATACTTTGTTAATGGATGAATGCTGCTGTCGGAGCCTTTGGAAGTTGAGGACTGTTGTTACTGAAGGCAGTGGAGAAGGAAAAATACTTTCTGGAGATTATTTCAGTGGGAAGGACTCATGTGCTTCAGTTATGTGCATTAACAAATATGAAATGACTTACAGAAAAGTAGAAATAATTCTGAGGTTTCTAAGTTAAATCTCTATGGTAAAATTAATTTCTCTGGGGTCCATCTTTTCTGATCTATGGATTATTAGTTTCCAAGAATTTTTAGGTCAGATTTAAAATAACATCCTAGTAAGTGGGTCACACCGAATGACACTGAGAAGCATAAAAAGTGTGCCGTGTGGCAGCAGTGGCCTCATAAGCTCCTGATTCTCCACAGCTCCAGTCAGTCTCAGTCTTCTTACATCATCCGGAACCCACAGCAGAGGCGCATCAGCCAGTCGCAGCCTGTTCGGGGCAGAGATGAAGAACAGGATGACATTGTTTCAGCAGACGTGGAAGAGGTGGTTGTAATTGTTTTAATTGTGGTAGAGGAGACGCTTTTATTTGGGAGGGAAGAAGTTTCACTAATAGTAGTTTACTACCATTACATGTGTTTGCTTCTAACGTTTAGAGTTTTGTTATGTGTTCTCATTTGTGGTTGTATGTGTTAAAAATACTTTAATTTAAATCCTTGATTTAGTGGATAATACAAAACTGGAAACAGAAGCTTGCTTTTTACTTAGGGTTAATAGAAAGGATATCCTCAATGTTAAAAAAAGTTTTAGCAGTTTTGTGCAATGTATTTGAAGGCAGAATGGATACTGCATATTCATTAGGTAAATTTTATTACTGTGGAAGTTAAAAAAAAACATACACTTTCCATCCAGTTATTAAACTATTAATTTTAAGGTTCTGCACAGGGACGACAATTACAAATTTTAGGATATCTGACATAATTTTTGATTGCACGTTGTCACTAGCCAACGATTTTCAAACTCTTGATTGCTAATATTCTCTGTAGTTAGCCATCTTTGTATTTAAGTTTACGTTGCTGTGGAGGAACACTGGTAGAGTTGTGGGTTTATTATGTACTTTGATTGTCTACAAATGAGATTCTGGATTTAGGTTGAGGTGGTGGAGGGTGTGGCTGGAGAAGAGGATCATCATGATGAACAGGAAGAACATGGGGAAGAAAATGCTGAGGCAGAGGGACAACATGATGAGCATGATGAAGACGGTATGCAGGTTATTTGAGAAATTATTCAGTATGAGTACATCAGGTATCTTTAAGGATATTAACACAGAGAAAAGCCCCATTTGACTGTAATGTTCAACATATTTCCAGCCTAGGGATTCTGTAGCATCTGTTTCAAAATTTTAGGAAGCAGCTACACACCTATAAATATATATGTATATGCTCATATATATTTATATGTATAAAATAATGTATCCTCTTTCTTTACCCTTTTTTTCCTTTAAAAAATTTTTTGGTATCGTTTGTTTATTTTTGAGAGAGAGAGTGTGAGGGGGGGAGGGGCAGAGAGAGACAGAGACACAGAATCCAAAGCAGGCTCCGGGCTCTGGCTGACAGCACAGAGCCAGACATGGGGCTCAAACTCACGAGCCGTGAGATCATGACCTGAGCCGAAGTTGGATGCTTAACCAACTGAGCCACCCAGGCACCCCTGACTTTCTCTTTTCTTTTTCTTTTCTTTTAAATGTTTGTTTATTTTTGAAGGAGACAGAGACATAGTGTGAGCATGGGAGGCACAGAGAGAGAGGGAGACACAGAATCCGAAGCAGGCTTCAGGCTCTGAGCTTTCAGCACAGAGCCCAACACAGGGCTCAAACCCATGAGCTGTGAGTGAGATCATGACCTGAGCCGAAGTTGGACACTTAACCGACTGAGCCACCCAGGCGCCCCTAACTTTCTCTTTTCTTATAAGGAAGTTAAAATAGTCATAATCATATTAGGAAATATTTGCAAATTAGAGAAAAGGAAAACAAATGACCCATAATCCCACCTGGACCTAACAGTTTGTATTTTTACCTTCAGCCTTCCCCTTTGCTGCCCCATTCCCATGCATGTCTTTTAGATACTGTATGTGTAATTTTTGTGCCTCCCCCCCCCCACTGACTAATTCTTTTGGCCTTTTTGCTACCACCATAACCATTCTTACTAGTAGCCATTGGATAGACTTTTGGGGATCATCTTTGTTGAGGTGTAATTGACATACAATAAACTGCACAAATTTATAATTTTATGTTTTGATGTGTATATACCATGAAATTCTAGATAGACGTTTTTAGCTTTCATCCTTCCTCTTTTGGAATCCCAATATGTAAAACAGATGAAAATGGAGCAGTGGTCCCAGCCCAGAGTTCTACCCATTGGTGGAAGTTCTCCTGCCCAACCCTTTTTACCTAAGGTTGTGCAGAACAGATTTTGAATTGCTGTGTAATAGTCTACTGAGGACCATAATTTGCCTAGTCATTTTTCTCCTTCTAAGCAGGCAGCTTTGCTTACTGTAATAATAATCACTTTTCCCCCCCCCCCCCCCCCCCCACCGCTAACTTAGGATATTCTGGTTTATTAGACCCTATCTGTTCCAGAGTGTGCTTATATTTTTTTCCCTCCTTCTTATTTAAATATATTTCCTAGGGAGTGACATGGAGCTGGACTTGTTAGCAGCAGCTGAAACAGAAAGTGACAGTGAAAGTAACCATAGCAACCAAGATAATGCTAGTGGGCGTAGAAGTGTTGTCACAGCAGCAACCGCTGGCTCGGAAGCAGGTATGTTACCTTTTCCTTATCCAGCTTTCTTGCTTATACTAAGGCCATATTTATATTCAGCATGAAATGGTTAAACTATACTTATGATTTGTACAAGGGGTGGCTAAGCTTTTTTATAACTTTATCCTTTTTCCCTTATTTTAGAGAGCACATGAGCAGGGGAAAGGAGCAGAGGGAAGGAGAGAGGGAGGGAGGGGGAAGTAGAGTGGGGGGAAGAGAGAGAGGGAGAGGGAGAAATTAAGCAGGCTCCACGCCACACCCAGTGTGGAGCCCAACACAGGGCTCCATCCCATGATCCCAGGATCATGACCTGAGCTGAAATCAAAAGTTGGATGCTCAACTGACTGAGCCATCCAGGCACCCCAGTAATTAAACTATTTTATGATGAGTTTTGTGGACTATTGAGTATAGCCTGGCATTCTGTTTAATATATGTAATATTTTCCTGAATGACGGAGTACACTGTAGTTTTAAATATCAACAGGGGCGCCTGGGTGGCTCAGTCAGTTGGGCGTCCGACTCCAGCTCAGGTCGCGATCTCGCAGTCCGTGAGTTCGAGCCCCGTGTCGGGCTCTGGGCTGATGGCTCAGAGCCTGGAGCCTGCTTCCGATTCTGTGTCTCCCTCTCTCTCTGCCCCTCCCCCGTTCATGCTCTGTCTCTCTCTGTCTCAAAAATAAATAAACGTTAAGTATCAACAGACTGACATTGATTTTGGTTTTAAAAATGAAAAATTTAGGTGCAAGCAGTGTTCCTGCCTTCTTTTCTGAAGATGATTCGCAATCAAATGACTCAAGTGACTCTGATAGCAGCAGTAGTCAAAGTGATGACATAGAACAGGAGACCTTTATGCTTGATGAGCCATTAGAGAGAACCACAAATAGCTCCCATGCCAACGGTGCTGCCCAAGCTCCCCGGTCCATGCAGTGGGCTGTCCGCAACACCCAACATCAGCGGGCAGCCAGCACGGCCCCTTCCAGCACATCCACACCAGCAGGCAAGTCTGAAAACTTGGTATTCTCGAAAGTGCTTAAGTAGGTTTTAAAAATTATGTATGTTCATCTAGACAAATCAAGTAGTTTCATAATAGTTCTTCATTGTTTTACTGAGTTCAAATACAAAAAAAGTATTCACATATGATTATATCAAGGTTTCTCAGTCTCTGTACCATTGTTACTTTGGGCTGAATAATCCTTTGTGACTGTGCATTATAGGATGTTTAGAAGTATCCTTGACTTCTATGCATCAGATGCCAGTAGCAGTCTCTCCTCCAACCCCACCCCCCTCTTGTGACAACCAAAACTGTCTATAGACATTGCCAAATGTGCCTCTATGGGCAGGGGCAGTAGCAACATTGCATCTGGTTGAGAACACTATAGTAATTCTTGTCTCTCTCATCATTGCCCTCCCTTAAATTAGTGTGGTTTAAGACCACGTTTTTCACTCCGTGACCATATTTGCCGTTAACAGTTGATCTTTTAAATATATACAGTGCCAGAGAAACACAATTAACATCTGACAGCTTGTTGTGGTTGTTCTTTTTCCTTTGTAGCAAGTTCAGCGGGTTTGATTTATATTGATCCTTCAAATTTACGCCGGAGTGGTACCATCAGCACGAGTGCTGCTGCTGCAGCAGCTGCTTTGGAAGCTAGCAATGCCAGCAGCTACTTAACATCTGCGAGCAGTTTAGCCAGGGCTTACAGCATTGTTATCAGACAAATCTCGGACTTGATGGGCCTTATTCCTAAGTATAATCACCTAGTGTACTCTCAGATTCCAGCAGCTGTGAAATTGACTTATCAAGATGCAGTAAACTTACAGGTATGAAAACATTGAAAAGTTACTCCAAATAAATTTTGGGATGTCAATTATGAAAATTCCAATGTAATAGGAATTAACATTACAGATATTTAAATGTTTATAGATTACTACTATATATCAAATTTAACTTGATTTGGATAGTTTTAACTATTTTAGTTTGGTCTTCATAGAATTATGTAGAAGAAAAGCTTATTCCCACTTGGAACTGGATGGTCAGTATTATGGATTCTACTGAAGCTCAATTACGTTATGGTTCTGCATTAGCATCTGCTGGTGATCCAGGACATCCAAATCATCCTCTTCATGCTTCTCAGAATTCAGCTCGAAGAGAGAGGATGACTGCACGAGAAGAGGCTAGTTTACGAACCCTTGAAGGCAGACGGTATGAAATTCTTAATATATATGCTTAAATGTTAGAGCCCTTATATCCCAGGAAGTTAGAGCTTTTTGATTGCTGTTACATTAGACCTCACTTTGTTTTGAAGGGGGGGAAGTGTATTACTTCTTTTTAAATTGTTGTGTGGTTGAAGCAGAATAAGTTAGTTTATAATCCAAGCTTTTTTTTTCAAAATTCACTCATATGTTAGGAATCTGATACTAAATACTTCTCATTTTTGAAGTAGTTGATCTACATCCTTGTTTCATTGTCCTCCAAGCTTCCCCTCCTCCCTCCCCCGTCCCTTGAAAGACATGTATTTATAGGAAGATTTTGACCATGATTGAGTATGAATGCATTTTGTATTCGGGAAGAGGAAAGTATGTGGGATTACCAAAGCTGTTCTTTGATTTCCTCGAGTCCAATTTCTTTTTCTACAGCCCCCAGTCTGTTGAATTGTATTTAAAGTATATTTCTTTATGTATTTGTTGTCTTCTTTCTTTCAGTTATAAAATGACCTTTTTCAGGAGTAGGAATTAGCCCAAACATTGAACACTGGGGCTGTGCCATATAGTGCAAGGGCCCGGTACCTGAGGTCAGAGTCCTAGGATTTGGTTCTAGCTTTGGCTCAGGGGAAATAACTTTGCTACTTTGGGAGGATCATAACAGGGGAGAGACAAGGGCCTAGGAGACTGCTTAGGAACCTTAACAAGATTATGGTTGGAATTGGCCATTGAAAGGTAATAGATTTATTTAAGTGGGGCTGGTGAAGGCCAGGAAGGAGGAGAGAGAGAAGCATTGAAATCATCTAACAGTGGAGGGCCTTGTTGAGGGGTAGAGCAGGAGGAGGCAGAATTTACAGCTAGACTTTGATTCTCAATAACTAATAGGAAAATTAAGAGAAAAATCTAGAGCAGTAGAATGGACATACTTGGCTTTTGAAAATACTGAGGAGCTGAGAGAGGTTTTGGTGGAAATGTCTAGAAGGCAAAATTGAATGCTTGGCAGAGAGATCTGGACCACTTGGGAGGCCTCTGCTTTCCTGTCCTAGGAAGGCTGCTCCACCAATAGACACAAGCCTTGTCTTTGTAAGGCTCGTCACTCCCCGAATAACAGAGTTCTGATAATAGATCTAGATTGGTGACTTGTTCTTCTCCCTTTACTTCACTGTGGCTCTCACCCTAATATAATAACCTTATTGAGATATAATTCATGTACGTTTCACCCATTTAAAGTGTACAGTTCCATACTTTTGAATATATTCAGAGCTGCACAACCATCATCACAGTTAATTATGGAATATTTTTATCATCTCCACAAAAATACCTACTAGTGGTCACCTCCCATTTTGCCCTACTTTCCCATCCTAAGCAACCACTGATCTATTCTTGGTCTCTATAAATTTGCCTGTTTTGGACATTTCATATAGACGGAATCATGCAATATGTCGTGTTCTATGCCTAGCTTTCTTACCTAGCATAATGGTTTTAAGGTTCATCAGGTTTGGCATTATCAGTCAATATGTTACTTTCTAGTAATATTTCATTGTATGGATGTGCCACATTTTTATCCATTCATAAGTTGGGTTTTTCATCTTTCTGACTTGTGAATGAATAATGTGGCTGTCAGCATTAGTGTACAGGTTTTTATATAGATACGTTTTCAGTTATGTTGGATAATATACCTAGTTGTAGAATTGCTAGATCATATGTAACTCTGTTACACTTTCGGGCAACTGCCAGACTTTTCCAAAGTGGCTGCATCATTTTACATTCGCAGTAGCAACATGTGAGGCCTCTAATTTCTCTAAATCCTTGCTAGCACTTGTTACTAGTGGTTTGTTTGTTTCTTGGTTTTTTTTGTTTGTTTGTTTTGTTTTTTTTTAATTGAGCCATCCTAGTGGGTGTGAAGTGGTAACTAATTTTGATTTTGATTTGCATTTCCCTAATGGCTAAATGTTGTGCATCATTTCATGGGCTTATTGGTCATTTGTATATCTTCGGAGAAATGCCTATTTAGATCCTTTGCCCATTTTTTAATTGGCTTGTCTTTTTGTTATCGAGTTGTATGAGTTACTTAACATTTTCTGGACTGACTTGAGTTCCCTATCAGACTTGCAGAAATTTTGTCCCCTTTTGTATGTTTTCATTTTCTTGATGGTATCCTTTGAAGTACCTATGTTTTTAATTTTGATAAAGTCTAGTGCTGTGTTTTCTTGTTGCTTGTGTTTTGGTATCATGTTAGACAGTGGTTCTCAAAGTGTGATCCTCAGAACAGCAGCATCAACATCACCTAGGAGCTTGTTAGAAATATAGATTTGGGGACCCTACCCCAGACCTACTGGGGTCTTCTGTAGGGAAGGAGTTCCTTGTCCATTTCCAAAGGACACTAGAATTCCTTTCCTGTATAAAGTACATGACAGTAGATCATGCACAATGTTTTTATCTCTAAAGCAGAGTCACAGGGTTAAGGAGTTTTTATTTACGGATATTCTCAGTTCCTAATTTTGCATATTTATGATAATGGTAAGTTTCACATTTGCTTTCTTTTTTTTTAAACATTTTCATTTCTTTTTACTCCTACAGACGTGCCACATTGCTTAGCGCCCGTCAAGGAATGATGTCTGCCCGAGGGGACTTCCTAAATTATGCACTGTCTTTAATGCGGTCTCATAATGATGAGCATTCTGATGTTCTTCCAGTTTTGGATGTTTGCTCATTGAAGCATGTGGCATATGTTTTTCAAGCCCTTATATATTGGATTAAAGCAATGAATCAGCAGACAACATTGGACACACCTCAACTGGAACGCAAAAGGTATCCATACTTGCCGTGGGATTGGTTTAGGAAATACTTGTTTGCTCAGTGTGGTCTCTTAGTATATTGTCTGATTTTTGGAGTGAAGAGAACAGTGAACTAAAGAGAAAATAGTATAGGAATGTTTCATTTGGGAAAGTGGGTTTGAGTCTGTTCACCCTTTCTCCATTGCTGCTCCTCGCTTAAAACAGGAAACCTAAGAATTTAGTTAAGCTTTATGCCTGAGATAGTTTGTCATGTTTTCTATTAGAGTCTGTGTAAGTCCTCACTATTTTTTAATGTGGTTATCCTTTTGCTTTTCTTGAGCCTCTTTTGTAATTGTAGTATAATTTGGCTGGTCAGTCTAACATTCCCCAAGTCTAAAACTTGATCACAGTGTTTGAAATTGGCTAGATACTTAACTGACTTTTTCAGTGCTTTTTTGCTTGTAGTTCCCATCACCTTTGCTCCATACTTCATATAAAATGACTCACTTGTCTTTTTAAAGGACGCGAGAACTCTTGGAACTGGGTATTGATAATGAAGATTCAGAACATGAAAATGATGATGACACCAATCAAAGTTAGTGTACAGAAAATCTGCTAATCTACTTCAAGAAATGGCTGCCTCAGTATTTCCCCTTCAAGCTTTTTAACTTCATTATTTTCTGTCTGGGTGGGAATTTCTCTTTTCTTCTCTATGTCCCATTTCTTGCATTTTCTGTCCATTTTTCCTTATATATCCTTGCATTATTTGCTTCATAAATAAGGATGAATTAAAGAAATGTAGTGAACTTGTTAACAGTCAGTATTTTTTGTTTTTGTACCTTTTGCATTTTAGTTTTATGTTTACCTTTATTCTTAAGTGTGTAAGTACTACATTTTTAAAGTCTTAGCAGAACCTTTATTGATATTGGTGCAAGATATATTTAGTCAAGAAAATGAGAAATATCAGTTATAACTCCCAAATATGAAAAATCTTAACAGTTATTAAATGCAATAAAAAGAAAATATTCCAAACTCAAGAAATTTTGGGGTCTTCTGCAATCTCTTTGTAATTTTTAGCTGTTCTTTGAAGTAGAATTTAAAAAATTTGTCCTCTTGCCTATTTTCTTATTATCAACTAGTGCTTTTATTCAGCCCAGGGAAAGACAACTGACATAACTGCTGTTGTTTGAAACCCAGCCATAGCTCACTATTTTTACAGCATGTACTGTAAGCTTACTGTTGAAAGTTGTATTACATTAAGGGGAGATGGTGTTCTTGTGCTGACTTAGTGTTGAGGTGAAGGAGATGCCCAGACATTTTTGTTTTGTAGAGAAAGCAGAACTTGGAAGTAAACAAATGCTCATATCTCAGCTCCTGACCATCTCCTCCTTTTAGACTCCTCAGTGAGCCACATCCTGAATGTGCTTAGGAATCTAGCTATATTCAGGTCTGAATCTTCTAGAAAGACAGAGGATATGGGAAATGTCTGTCCAGTACAAAGTGAAACAATATTTGTTATTCCTAATACTTTGTAAAAAGTCTTATTGTTGTGTTAAAATATACCTAATAGAATTTACCATTGTAACCGTTTTAAACTGCTGATATTTTCAATTATCACATAAAAATACCATCAAAATTTTGGACTATTGTTTTTGAGTGGCATTAAAATTTTGTAAAGAGGGAACAGGAATTTCAGATTGAGCAGATTAAGATTCTTTTATTGTTCCCCAATAACTAATTTTTTCTAAAAAACAAATACTTTATCTCTTTATGTTTAGGTGCTACTTTGAATGATAAGGATGATGACTCTCTTCCTGCAGAAACTGGTCAAAACCATCCATTTTTCCGACGCTCAGACTCCATGACATTCCTTGGATGTATACCCCCAAATCCATTTGAAGTGCCTCTGGCTGAAGCCATCCCTTTGGCTGATCAGCCACATCTGTTGCAGGTGATTTAAATAAACTAGTCTTAGAAGGTTTCTTTTTAAGTGACTTTTTTTTTTTTTTTTTTTTTTTTAAGTGTTCAGTGTAACTAGAATATTTCTGTTAAAATTCCAGCCAAACGCTAGAAAGGAGGATCTTTTTGGCCGTCCAAGTCAGGGTCTTTATTCTTCATCTGCCAGTAGTGGGAAATGCTTAATGGAGGTTACAGTGGATAGAAACTGCCTTGAGGTAAGATAGTAAAGATCTTCAGAATATAATATTTGTGAGGACTTATCCCAGTGTCTAGAGTTTTGGAAATGCATTAATCCAGAATATTGTGTTGCCTCAAATAATGTTAAGTATCAGAAATTCCTGCCTTATGTCATAATTCCATATAATTTCAGAATTCCATCAGTGTCACTAGCCTGCCTTGATACTAACTTGTTTTATCAGGTGACTTCATCTGTAAAATGGCAGTTTCCTTTTGTGTTTTGCCTGTTTCACAGAGTTGAATGTTGTAATGCTGCTGAAAATTAAAATCTTTAAATGTATATATAATGTGAATATATCTTTTTATATATGAGCATACACAGTATTGACTTGAAACTTTTCTTTTTGACTGTAGGATGTGAATAAATAAGGTAATATTAATAATGACTTGTTGAATAATTCTGTCTCAATCTTTATAACCATGTTGGGTAGAAAACATTTTTATCTTGATTTTATGGGTAAAAAAAATTGAGGCTTGCAGAGTTTACATACATTTCTTGTGGGAATGTCTGTTATTACACAACTAATTAAGTGGCGTATCTAGTTTTTAGATAGAAGGTTGATTTGAGAGCCTAAAATTATACCATCCATACTATTTCTCTAGTGAAAATGTAATGAAACGTTTAAGAGCAGGCACTGAATGTAGTTGAATAGAATTTTTTTCTTTATTATCTAAGTGATAAAGGAGAGTGCAGTCCTGCAGATATTGAAAATATGTAAGACATTTGAGTAACCACAGGTAAAGAGATTCCTTTAAAAGTTCTCTGAGGCTACTGTGGTGAATGCACTGAAACTGCATTGGGTGGTTTCCTGGTGGTCAGCCCAGGGAATCAGAGAAAAGAAACAGGCTGCATCTTTTTAGTTGAAACACCAGAAAGGAATTACGTAACTTCCGTGTGATTTCTGTGGAATATTAGTAAGTTGAAAAGGAAATCTAGTGAGGTTTTTTTTTTTTTTTTAATGTGTAACTTTTAAATGTAAAAATTCACAGGTCCTTCCAACTAAAATGTCTTATGCTGCCAATTTGAAAAATGTAATGAACATGCAAAATCGACAAAAAAAAGAAGGGGAAGAACAGAATATGGTGCCAGAAGAAGCTGAAAGTTCAAAACCAGGGCCATCTGCTCATGATCTTGCTGCACAATTGAAAAGCAGTTTACTAGCAGAAATAGGACTGACTGAAAGTGAAGGGCCACCTCTTACGTCTTTCAGGTATTTGCTAAGTAGAGATAGTTCTTCTGTTGCATTACTTTATGGATACTGTAATTCTTGTAAGAATTTTTATTTAGGTATTTTAAAATTTCGTTTGTATGTAAATAATAGAATTAACCGTAATCTTATTTCTGTGTTTTCCTCGTTTATAATCAGATGTTTAAATATTAAATTTGAATTTTCTGGATTTTTTTGGTGACTTTAGTCATTGATTGACATTCTGATTTTCTTTTATTGAGGGTATTCTGACTGTGTTTTTTAATGTTCAGTACTGAGTTAAAGTATATGTCCATGTCAGATTGCCAATTATAGACTTGTTACCAGCAGCTCAGCAAAGAGGACCATGTGAATGACTAGAAAGAACTTTCTAGATTTGTGACTATCTCAGTTGCTTGGGCTTCTTTTCCAGGTTCACAGTCAGTAATTACTTTGCAAGAGGTAGGTTCTTTGCTTTCCCAATAAAAATTCGCTAGCATATACATACTGTGGCTCAGTATGGTTAATCACCTAGTGATTTGTTGAGTTTCTGCTTTATGCTGTTTTTTGGTTATACTGTCAGATAATTAATTTTGCTTAGGAGGAGTTAAGTGAGTTTAGGAAGCTATATGCATTTTATATACACAGTTTAACAACCATAAAAAACAAGGAAGAATTGTGGGCTGGGGTGGCCCAAGTTTTCCAGAGGCAATATGGCTTGTGCTGAGATGTGTAGAATGTGTAGAAGCAAATAGATTGAAGGAGAGAAGAATTAGAGTTAGGGAGACAAGTTAGAAAGAATACTGTTACTAGGTTCTGGCTAGTGGTAAAAGGGGGCTGAAGTGTAGAATATTGCCTTTGGGGATGAGTTAGGAAATTATGGAAAGGAAGAGAAACTCATGAAGTACTTATTCACTCAGGAGGAACAGGGGAAAGAAAAATTAAAATTTGTTTCAAGTTTGTGCAGTAGGGAAATAGATGGTACTACTGAAAGAAATCAAGAGGCAGTGGCATTGAAGTGAAGAAGCCATGTTCAATTTTCCCGTGTTGAGTTGGGAGTTACATGTCACGGACATGGGTATATTCAACCCATGGGCTGTTGTGGAAATTCTGGTCTGTTGTGGAAATTTGAACTAGAGAGGGATCTGGGAATCCTCCAAATGTAGATGGACCCTGGACTTTAGGGGAAGAGGTAAAATTGAAGATAAAAGGCAGCTGGGAGATGTATCCTTATGTAAAGGACAGAAGGAATAATGGAGTAAAAATGAGAAGTTCTGTGAAGAATGCGTAGTTATAAAAAGATTCTCTGTTAGAGAGGATGTGGACTGAAGTGCTATGAAGAGTTCAGAATATGAAAAAACCAACTAAATTACTGTCATTGACCAAAAACCAGGGGCTTCTTATAGTTGGCCAAATTACTTCCCCCCTCTTCTCTTAAACCTCTTGCAGGCCACAGTGTAGCTTCATGGGAATGGTTATTTCCCACGATATGCTGTTAGGACGCTGGCGCCTCTCTTTGGAACTATTCGGCAGGGTGTTCATGGAAGATGTTGGAGCAGAACCTGGATCAGTATGTGTTGTGAGCACTTTTAATTCTGTTCTGCCTGATAAGAACATACGTCAGAGAATAATTCTGTCATGCATTTTTTTTTTTTTAAAGATCCTAACCGAATTGGGTGGTTTTGAGGTAAAAGAATCAAAATTCCGTAGAGAAATGGAAAAACTGAGAAACCAGCAGTCAAGAGATTTATCACTAGAGGTAAAGGTATTTAGATTTTCTAATACTATATATGTAGTATGTCACTTATGAAGTTTGAAAACTGTTATAACAACCATGTTTCATGTTTAGGGATATATATGTTGTATAATTAAAAATTTAAATAAACGGTAATCACCAAATTTAGAGTAGTACAGTTGGTTTCCTAACATCTCATGATGATCAATGAATTTTTCAGCCTTTTGTTGTTGTTGTTGTTTTTTAACATTTTTGATGTCCTTCGTTCCATTAAGGTGATTATTTTCCACTGATGCACCAGTGGTCTCTGGGTAGTGGGAGTCCTGAGTCTTTTTTGGCTCCTCAGTCCTTTTCACAGGACTCCAGTAATCTTTGATAACTTCCTTACTTTTTGGTATGTCTCATCTTGTGTATATCCTGTCACAGACCTTAGATCAGCCATTTCTTCAAGAAGCCCTGGTTCCTTTTGGTAGGAAAAAAGGTACTTTGAGTTTATACTCTGGGCTGTAGGGTTGCTCACTACCTACTAGGTTGGTCGTTGTTTCTAGGTCTTTTCATCGCACAGAGCTAGGAAATTCTCCTTTAAAAAAAAATTATATCCTAAGTACATACTGATATTTCCAGTTCAAATTCACGATTTAGGATCACGAGGTTGTTTTATTTCCACCTCTTAGTCTTTATCTCCTTTCTTCCAAACTGAATATCCAACTTCCCAACAACACTAATAAAAGTACTCATTTGCTTTTACCCTACAGCATGTACATAGCAGTCTTGGAATCACAACATCAACACTACCACCCCAAAATAATTATCAAAAAGAGCTTAAGATTTGCGGGGTTTTGTTAGCATATCCAAGTAGAGATGTAGTCCAATTGCTTTGTTTTAAAGTCATTTGAAATAATTTTTCTTAGTGTGGTTTTGCTACTAATTTCCATACAACCAGGGTCTTTGTTTCATTTTGCTTTCAGTTTTTAGGGATTGCTTTCTCTTTTTTTTGGTTTTGTTATTAATGTAAAATATCTACATAGTGCATGATCAGCTCTACTGAAGAAGATATATTTAGGGAAATCTAGTTTCCATTTCTGTCTCTTTCACCATGTCCCTCCTCTGCCTTTCATGTTTTTGTTCTTTTGTTGTTTTATTTTCCTCCCTCCTTAAAAAAAAAAAATACAATCGTGTATGTGCGTGCATATAATTCATTGCCCATCTGTGTCCCCTACTCCTGACTCTGAGTGTGCTACACATTTTACTGTATCTTGCATTTCCCAGTTAACAGTACACCCCAGAGGTAAAGCCATCGCTGTATAGAGCATTGTTCTGTCTTCCTTTTACAGCTGCTCATCTTTTGCTGTTACATATAGTAGTGTGATGAATAGCTTTAGGTGTGTTTTTCTTTTGGCAAGTGTGTCTTTGAAATTCTTAGGGGCACCTGGATGGCTCAAGTTGGTTGAGAGTCCGACTTCAGCTCAGATCATGGGTTCATGGGTTCATGGGTTCAAGGGTTCAAGGGTTCAAATCCCGCATTGGGCTCTGTGCTGACAGCTCCGAGGCTGGAGTCTGCTTTAGATTCTGTGTCTTCTCTCTGCTCGTCCCCTGCTCACGCTCGCTCGCTCTCTCAATAATAAATAAAACAAAACAAAATTTAAACAAAAAAGAGATTCTTAGACATAGAACCTAGACGTGGGTTAAAGGGCATATGCGTATATAATTTTGGCAAATACTGGAAAATACTTCTGCCTGATGGTTACATATTTTTGCACTTGCAACATTAATACAAGAATGCCTGATTCTCTATAGTTCTGCCAGCAGTTTGTCAGAGTTTTAGATTTTTGCCCATCCAATATGTGCATCTTAGAGTAGTTTTAATTTGCTTTTTCTTATGAGCAAGTTAAACATTGTTCCATATGTCTAAGAATATTACTTTTTCTGTGAACTATTTGGTACATTTTGCCCATTTTCTATTAAGTTTTTCTCAATTTTTTTAGAAACACATCTTAACAGTAATATGTATACTATTCGTGAATACCTGTCTGTAATAGAAGGCACCAGTTGCTTTTCCCAGCTTGTCATTTTTCTTATACTTTGTGCTTTTTTGTCACCAAAGGAATATCCCATGTTTTCTAGTATTTGCTGTTTTTTACACAACACATACTTTTGATTCACTTGGAATTGATCCTAGTATATTCCAAAATTGAACAGATTGCTGTTTTCCAATGAACTTACTTAGAAAATGTTAGAATTTAGGGGGCGCCTGGGTGGCTCAGTTGGTTAAGCGTCTGACTCTTGTTTTTAGCTCAGGTCATGATCTCACGGTTTTATGGGATCGAGCCCCAGGTTGGACTCTGTGCTGGCAAAGTGGAGCCTGCTTGGGATTCTCTTGCTCTTTCCCTCTCTCTGTGCCCCCTCCCGCTTGTGCTCTGTCTCTCTCAAAATAAATAAATAAAACTTTGAAAAACAACAACAACAACAAAGAAAATGTTAGAATTGAGTTTAATTCCATTATCCTGATTTAATGCAGGACATTCCTGTATGCTTTAGAATGTTTCTTATGTGGAATGTACAAGCTTCTAAGAATCCACATTACTTTGTAGTTAAACTGTCAACAGGAAGCTAAAATTACATTTTCACATTTTACATAGGAAAATTTCAAGGTGGTCTCTAACATTGAACTTTACTACTCTCTGGTGTTTTCATAGGTTGATCGTGATCGAGATCTTCTTATTCAGCAGACCATGAGGCAGCTTAACAATCACTTTGGTCGAAGATGTGCTACTACACCAATGGCTGTGCACCGAGTAAAAGTCACATTTAAGGATGAACCAGGAGAGGGCAGTGGTGTAGCACGAAGTTTTTATACAGCCATTGCACAAGCTTTTTTGTCAAATGAAAAACTGCCAAATTTAGATTGTATCCAAAATGCCAACAAAGGCACTCATACGAGTAAGTACAGATAATAAACATCATAAAAATTATTTGGATAGACGGACTTGGTGAAGGGGATTGAGAGGAAAAAAACATTCTTATTGGAGCAAAAACAATTACAGTCACAGTTAAATGTATTTATAAATGTATTTATAGTGGCAGAACTTTACTGCACATTTCCATTTTTATACAATTATATTCTAGATTAGTGATTTATTCTTATTTAACCTATTCTAGTCAACAGCTTAGGACTTTGTTCTTTTACTGCCATATTTTCATAAATGTTTGTGATGGTACTAGTGAGTTTCTCCTCTCAATTGTTACATGTTTTGAGGAGTGGGAAGTTGTAAGTTCTATGGTAACAGAAAAATTCAGTGAGCACATTACATTATTTCCATCACCCCTGTATATTTAATTAGTACAGATACTGAAAATCCTTTTCTCTAGAGCAGTGCTATTCAAAGGACAATGTGCAGAGTTGATGCTGGTCCCCAACGAGACACAGAGCTTGCAACCAAATGTAGATTGGTTGACTGTGTTACTAACCTCACTGTATAATTTAACAAGACATTGTTTTTTTGGTAATAAGATTTTCTTTATTAATATCCTACTGTAAGCTCTACCTCTTTGAGGACCAGCACTTTGGGATTAGGATTCTTACCTAATTTTCAAATTAAAAAGATCTGTGAAAATGACAGATGCCTTAAGTGGGTATAATTGGGGATTCATATAAATAAGGGGCAGAAGATTGTCATTTCATAGGTGGATAATTCAGCGAGAGGGCATTACTAATAAGAAAATCCTGTATTTCACCTAGGCTGTAGTGCTGTTGTATTGAGTTCTGAAAAATGCCACCATAGACTAGGCTCGATGAGCTCTAGGAAGGATTGAGGATGAAAAGATGGGGAGAGCCCTGCAGCCTTTCATCATTAGTTTTACCGTTTGACTTTCTATAGTCTTACAATAAAAAGAAAATGGCAGATGTGAATGAGGGAGCCTTGGGAAGTCATAACATTTCAGAAATCACTGTCTCCTGCACATTCTTTCGGAAACCATACTCTGGCTTATGGTTAAGGTTTTGAAAATAATAGTAGCTGATGTTTTGGGTGGCCTATATTTTGCTTAATGCCCAAAACTAAATAAATCTGACTCTAATCACATACGAAACTTCAGCATTATTTATGGTAAAGCTAACAGCCCCAGTTGCTATATATCATTTCACAACTGTGACATAATTCATTAAATACATACTGATCGAACATCTATTACGAGCGAAGTACATTCTATATAATTACCCCTAGCCTTCAAAACCATAGGGAGAATGAGTGGAAGGTACTAACAGATGTTAAGGGAGGTAATTTTCACCTGTCATGTTCTTAAGTTGGTCTCATGTCCTCACATTAACTTTGACAGTTAAAATAGTTTCATTTACATTTATCTAAACAAAGTATGTTTTATATTTTCTTTCAGGTTTAATGCAGAGATTAAGGAACAGAGGAGAGAGGGATCGGGAAAGGGAGAGAGAAAGGGAAATGAGGAGGAGTAGTGGCTTGCGAGCAGGTTCTCGGAGAGATCGAGATAGGTGAGATAATTTTGTATCTTTTATTGAATACCACCTTAGGGAATGAAACTGGAGGTAGGCCTGTAATGAGAGGATCTCAATTATGGACTATTTTTTAGAAAAAGTTTTAGTATTTGGGTATATGTATAGTAACTGTACTGTTATTAAAATATTCTGCTTTAAAAACCCAGGGGCAGTTGAAATTACATAATTATCATTCTTTCCTAAATTTGTCTTAAAATTTTAATTGTGGCAATTATATTATATTTAAACCTTAATTTTTGTATTAGGGTGGGTGGCATTTAATTTGGACTAAAACTTCTAGGAAATGTGAGTGGATTCTTGATAATCTGGTATTTTATGGTCCTACTCCCTTAGAATCAAATTGAACTATGTATTACAAATTTATAGATTTTTGAGTATTAATGTCTAGAAAACCTTTATTTCCCAACCATCGTCTATTAAGCATTCTACCATCTTGATAATTAGAGCTGCCTATATGCTTTGGTTTTCCATCTCTAGTACTGGTTGTGCTGATGTTATTTTGCAGACAAGGGAGATGAATTATAATAGCTTTGTTCTTCTTTCAGAGACTTTAGAAGACAGCTTTCCATTGACACTAGACCCTTCAGACCAGCTTCTGAAGGGAATCCTAGCGATGATCCTGATCCTCTGCCAGCACATCGTCAGGCACTTGGAGAGAGACTTTATCCCCGAGTGCAAGCAATGCAACCAGTATGTATGGTACATTTAGTCCCTCTTAACTGGCTGTGCCATTTTTGTTTTTGAAAGAGAGAGACACAGTGTGAGCAGGGGAGGGGCAGCGAAAGGGAAGGAGACACAGAATCCAAAGCAGGCTCCAGGCTCTGAACTGTCAGCGCAGAGCCCGACATGGGGCTCAAACCCACAGACTGTGAGATCATGACCTGAGCCGAAGTCGGACACTTCACCGACTGAGCCACCTAGGCGCCCTCATTTTTGTTTTTGGATTAAAGTTGGTATTTTAAAAAGTTGTTAGCTACTGGCCATTCAAGTGGTTGAGGACTGTAGTAACAAAATGGAAGCTTAAGAGGGAAAGCTGCAAAATGTGCTGGAGGGTAGCTTGAGGTTTGTTTTTTCTACCTATGTTAAGTTGGCTTCTACCTGATAAGTTCCTTGTGTGCTAAAGAAGTATCTGTGCATTCAATTTGTACCTTTATTTGTACAAACTGTTACCTTTTGAAGCAGACTTTTTAATCTGTTAACAAGTTGTAGCTAAAACATTGCAAATACTGTACTTTCTTTATTGCTGTTACCTGTTGCTGGGAGATTTTTATATTGAATGTCCTGTCAGGTTTCTTTCATATAATATGAAACATAAACTAGTGCTTTTTTGTTTGTCTTTATACATAACATATTTCTTTCAGTAAATCCTTAGCCTTAAACGTAGGCATCTTTCATCTCCCTCCTTTACTTCTTCCCTCCCTTTCTTTTCTTCTGCCCTACATGTAAGAAATGTTTCTGCCTCTCTGTAGTGAGAAAAAATGGAAATCAAGTATTTGTGTGTTTACTCATGGATATCAAAAATAAAAGCTTGTCATACAAATTTTAAACTAGCTTTAACAAGACTACCAAAGTTCTCTATAATTAAGCTTCTCATTTAAATAAAATGCCTTACTGGTTTAGAAATGTTTTGTTTCCAGGTTTCTTAATTTTCTTTCTCCCCCCCCCTTTTTTTTTTTTTGGGAGGGGGGGATAAAAGATTGTTGATTTAGACAAGAGGTTTCAGAGAGTAGGGGCAAGTAACATTTGCTCATTGTTTGCAGGCGTTTGCAAGTAAAATCACCGGCATGCTGTTGGAATTATCCCCAGCTCAGCTGCTTCTCCTTCTAGCAAGTGAAGATTCTCTGAGAGCAAGAGTGGATGAAGCCATGGAACTCATTATAGCACATGGACGGTAAAGTATATAATTGGGAAGGTATTTCAGTTTAAACATCAACTACTTTAAGATATGGTGGCACTACATCCTAAAAATAAAATTTATACTATAAATACATGACATTAAATGTTTTTTGAAGAGATGGCTTAAAATTCACGAGTGACAGTTGAGTTTCACATGTATTAGAAAGGTAGAATTTTAGCGTGACTTATGCTCTAAAAATCTTTTATATACCTGAAATTTAGAAATTACTTGAAAGAAGTACATCCCAAATTCTCTACCAGAATACCCCTGATGGCAGAGGCCAGATACTTCAAGGAATTGGTGTGTAGTCCCTGAGTTCTTGCCATAAGCATGAAATTTCTTTTAGGACTTCTGATTTGTTTTAAAAATTCCTGTAAGTTTTTGCTTTCTGTTGTGTAATATATTTCTTTTACTGTAAAACCTAAAATTATCTAACAGCTAAATAATTCTTTTCCCAGGGTGACATCAGGAAGATATGCCAAACTTATTCGGTGCCTTCTGTTCTGGGGCCACTCTTATATCCAGTTTGGCTTTGAAATGTTAATAATTATTTTTTTAATGTTTATTTTTATTTATTTTTTTTTCAATATATGAAATTTATTGTCAAATTGGTTTCCATACAACACCCAGTGCTCATCCCAAAAGGTGCCCTCCTCAGTACCCATCATTTTAATGTTTATTTTTGAGAGAGAGAGACAGATCGCAAGTGGGGGTGGGGGGTGGGCAAAGAGAAGGGGAGACACAGAATCTGAAGCAGGCTCCAGGCTGAGCTATCAGCACAGAGCCCAATGCAGGGCTAAAACTCACAAACTATGAGATCATGACCTGAGCTGAAGTCAGACACTTAATAACCAACTGACCCACCCAGGCACCCCAAAGTGTTATTTTAAATTTTTTTTTTTTTTCAACGTTTTTTATTTATTTTTGGGACAGAGAGAGACAGAGCATGAACGGGGGAGGGGCAGAGAGAGAGAGGGAGACACAGAATCGGAAACAGGCTCCAGGCTCCGAGCCGTCAGCCCAGAGCCTGACGCGGGGCTCGAACTCACGGACCGCGAGATCGTGACCTGGCTGAAGTCGGACGCTTAACCGACTGCGCCACCCAGGCGCCCCCCCAAAGTGTTATTTTAGATGCAAATTTCTGTCTTTTCTTCCTAGTCATGATTTTACATGAGGAACTTGGATTGGATATAGTCCTAAGAAATGGATAAGTGGGTAGGTTAAGCACTGAAACTTAATAGCCACTTATTTGTTTCATAGCCTTTGAATGGTCGAAGCAAAAAGACCATTGCTAGAAGTTTATTTTCTTTACTGTTAATTATTTTTTTTCCTTCTCTGGGCTTTTATGTACTGTTTCTTCATTCCTTTTCCCAGTCTCTGGATGTAATCAACACCATGATAGAGCTCAGCCCATTATAGGAAAGGTTTTGAGGAATGTGCATTTTGATAAAAAGATGGTTATAAACAGGGGCTCCTGGGTGTGGCTGAGTTGGTTAGGCATCGGACTCGACTTTGGCGGAGCCTGCTTGGGATTCTCTCTCCCTCACTTTCTGTCCCTCCCTGGCTCATGTGTGTACTCTGTAAATCAATAAATAAATTTTATAAAAGTCTTTCTTAAACATACGTAAGGTTTGCATTATTAGTAGTGTTTTCTACTGAATGCAAGTAAAAGACTTGCATTCAGTAGAAGACTTGAAGACTGCTTTCAGCTGGCTTTATAAAGTAAATAGTGAATTTATTAGTATTCTAGAATAATTAAACACACTAAGGAATTCAGTTCCCATTGTGATTGCTTTCTGAACATTTTCTGTTCTCTTAACAATGCTCCCTGTGAGCCTAATCTTCAGTCCCCCTGTGAAGACTGCATTTATTTTGTCTTAAACCAGGTAGCCTTTATCTCATTATCTTGAATCACACATGTAAAATCTGTTTTTTGTGTGTATATAATACTGACTTCCCTGCTCTTACATATGCACTAAGACTAGTAAGTGCCCTAGGTATTTATTTCAAAACTTTAAATGTATTTATAAATTCTTATAAATTCAAATGCATGTTTCTCTACACTGAATTTTAGAAGTTTCAGTTATCTGGAATGTGAAAGGTTATTTTGTTTGTTTTTAGGGAAAATGGAGCTGATAGTATCCTGGATCTTGGATTATTAGACTCCTCAGAAAAGGTACAGGTAAGAGATATTTTGTACATGTGCTAGTAATAAGCACTTGGAACTCTAATTTAGCACAGCCTGAATTAAGCTTGAATTTAGAGATGTCATGAATTTCTTAGGGCTTATTCCTTAAGGAAGAATTGAGTGCCAAAGATGCAGAGAAAATGAGACATGTGGAGGAGAGCAGTAAAGAAGGCTTTTTTAGCACATGATGTATTTCATTCTTGAGCTACCTGAGAACTTTACTGCCACTCAAGGTGGAGCAAACCCAGTATAATCTTATCTCTTCCATTACTACAACTAAAAACTGAACAAAATGCGAAAAGGAACTGCCTGAGGATTCTAAAAAGTAGACAATAGCATACTGATTATAGAGGAAAGTCAAAACTTGAAAAACAGCTGGTGCGGTATTGTTTCAGGCACGAGAGTAAGCTGATTCCCTTTTACTCCCACCATAGTTGGAAGATAGAAAAGGCTCTGAGAACTAAACTGTGGTATGAAACCGTTGTCCAAGTCCCAGACTATTACAGATGGTGCTGGGCAGACCCAAACAGTATGATAAAAGACTGTGAAAATTTGTTACTGGAATCATTGCACATAGATGTGACATTTCAGTCTGAATCTAACCAGGTTGATTGCCTCCTAAAACCGCAAAATATCACCATTCTCCCTATCATTTTAACAAGACCCAGAGTTTCACAACATAATATTTAAAAGGCCCGGGAGGCATTCCAAAATACAAAGAGCCAGGAAAGACCAACCAGTTTTCCTGGGAAAAGACCCAGTAGATACCAACTTCAAGATGAACTACCACAGATTTTATCTCATACTGTATGAGACAAACACTAATGAACTGAAAGAGGAGGTTCACAGCAGAGAAATAGAAACTTTAAAAGAGAACCAAGGGAAAAGTTTAGAATTAAAAGAGTATCTAAAAGAAAAAAATTCGCCAGATAAGTCAATAGCAGAATGAAGATGATAGGAAAGTGTCAACTTGTAGATAGAAATTATCTACTCTGAAGAACAGAGAGAAGATTCTGAACAAAAGAACAATTTTTGGATCTGTGGGACCATATCAAAAGATCAAACATCCAAGTCATTAGAGTATCCAGAAGAAGAGATATTCCTGTAGCAACAGGAAAATATGTGAAGAAACAGTAACTGAAAACTTACCAAATGTGGTACACGACATAGATTTATAGATTCAAGGTACTCAGTGAACCCTAAATAGGATAAAGTGAAAGAAAACTATATATTATCATCGAACTGCTGTAAAACTAAGCAAAGAATAGTGCCTTATGTATAGAGAAACTGATTTAAAAGACCATGGATTTCTCATCAGAACTGGTATAGGCCAGAAGACAGTGGTTCATCATCCTCAGAGTGCTTTAAGAATTGTCGATCTAGGGGCACCTGGGTAGCTCAGTCGGTTAAACATCTGACTTCAGCTCGGGTCACGATCTCACAGTTGTGGGTTCAAGCCCCATGTCAGGGTCTGTGCTGACAGCTCAGAGCCTGGAACCTGCTTCAGATTCTGTGTCTCCCTCTCCCTCTGCCCCTCCCTTGCTCTCTCTCTCAAAAATAAACAAACATTAAAAAAAAAAAGAGAGAGAGTTGTCAATCCAGGGACACCTGGGTGGCTCAGTCAGTTAAGCATCGAACTCTTGGTTTTGGCTCAGGTCATGATCTCATGGTTCATGAGATCAAGCCCCACATTAGGCTCTGTGTTGACAGTGCAGAGCCTGCTTGGGATTCCTTCTCTCTCCCTCTCCTTCTCCCTCCTCCTCCCCTGCTTGCAGTCTGTCTCTCAAGAAGTTAATCCAGAATTCTATATCCAGCACAAATATCTTTGAGGAATTAAGGGGAAAGAAGCTACCATTTTCATTAGTGATTTTTTTAAATGGACAGAGAAGGATTTAACAGGCATGAGCTTCCTGTACCACAGTTCTGAAAGGATGAATTTAAAAGTTTATTTACAGGGGCGCCTGGGTGGGTCAGTAGGGCATCCAACTGGATTTCAATTCAGGTCATGATCTCAGAGTTCAGTTTGTGAGATCGAGCCCCTCGTGGGCTATGCACTGATAGCATGGAGCCTGCTTGGGATTCTCTCTCCCTCTCTCTGGGCCCCTCCCCCATGTGCATGCACTCTCTCTCAAAATAAACTTTAAAAAAAGTTTATTTACATTTAAATGTTGCTTTACCTGCCTGACTTCACTTTCAATGACTTTAGAAATGACTTTAGTCATTTCAAACACTAGTTTATATGTTTTGTTTTAAAAATCAGTTTGGGGACTTAATCTCTGATATTCTATTATTAGGAAAACCGAAAGCGTCATGGTTCTAGTCGAAGTGTTGTAGATATGGATTTAGACGATACAGATGATGGTGACGATAATGCCCCTTTGTTTTACCAACCTGGAAAAAGAGGATTTTATACACCACGGCCTGGCAAAAATACAGAAGCAAGGTTGAATTGTTTCAGAAACATTGGCAGGTAAAATAACCCTAATCTTACATTTGAATTTTTATAAAATTTCAGTTCAAGACTTTTCTAAAACAGTTTTTAAAATGTGTATATGCTCTATTTCATACTGATTAGAAATGAGGCTGTAGAAAATTTCTCAAAATACTGTATATATATTATGTATGTATGTGTGGGGTTATATATGTTCTAGAATTATTTTCAAATTTAAATATATTTCCCTGTTTTTATTTTTAGGATTCTTGGACTATGTCTGTTACAGAATGAACTATGTCCTATTACATTGAATAGACATGTAATTAAAGTGTTGCTTGGTAGGAAAGTAAGTGATTTTAATGAACCTAACTGCTTTTACAATTGCAAAATTTTCCTTTTATAGCCATTATAAGTCCTTTTCAAACCTTTAGTGACATGGGAAAAAAAATCTCAATACATGGAGGAGATAGCATAGTAGAGTGGGTGACACAGGTGGGTTTGACAGTGTCTCACAGACCTGGATCTTGTTGCAGACAAATCCCCTGACACCTATCGCAGATTTTCCCATTTAGAAAATGGTAAAACTATATAGTGCCTGGTAAGTGCTCAATAGATTTTAACGATTATTATTTGTTCAAACAGGTGGTAGTGGAAGTAGTAGTAGTATTTTATTGAAAAGAGCATTGTTGGCTTCAAAAATCTATGTAAGATGTACAGGAGGGGGGGGGGGGACAAAAGAATGTAAGAAAATCCAGCATAGCATGCTTGATCTTTATCTCTGGGTGATAGAATTAGCTTAATTTCCTTATATGCTTTGATAGTTTGCCTGCCTGCACATTCTTTTTATACTGGGAGGAGGGGAAAAAACCACATCCTTTAAAATTAATGTATAATACCAACTATGCAGCTTTTGGTTTAAAATGTAACTGCCAGTGTTTTAAAGGTAGTATAAAGAAATTACTCGACACAAAACAATGAGATATTTTAGTCTTTTCCAGCAATGTATATCGCACATCTGATACAAATTAACACTGTTAAAGCTGTAGTCGATTTTTTAAATCACATTCACTGATGAATAGTTTTCTATTAATACAGCATATCATATGTATGTGGGTGTGTGTGTGTATATATATATATATATATATACACACACACCCACATATATATATATTTTAACTCTGACCCTGTTGAATTCTTAAAATATTCCAGCTAAATGTTCTTGTCCAAAGAAGAACTAGGTTTAAAGCTCAGCAACAGCTCAGAAATGTTGATATGTGGATTCTTTAACGAGGTTTATGGAAAAGATCATGGAATCAAATAGACTCCAGTATAACCCAATGATATGACTGTCAACAAGTTATTGAATTCCTTTGAGCATCAGATTCATCATCTAGAATTAATAATCTATTTTATTATAATCAAGACTAAATAGGATATATATTAAGGACCAGCTGCTTAGCATAATCATTGTTTAATAATTAATGCAGGATTTTTGCAAATTATTTTGTAACTTAAACTCCTCCATTACTGGCTTTTTTTTTTTTTTTTTTCCAAAATACATGTTACATTTTTTATACCTTGAAAATTAAATATGTTATCAGAGCCAAAGATTAAAATTTTATCTTTTTAAATCAGTTTTAATATACTTAGTGGAATATTATTCTTTATACCTTCAAATTAGATAAAATTGTAGTGAAGATGTTTTATGATTGAGTTCTATATGATTACTTCCTTAGGTCAATTGGCATGATTTTGCTTTTTTTGACCCTGTGATGTATGAGAGTTTACGGCAACTTATCCTCGCTTCTCAGAGTTCAGATGCTGATGCTGTTTTCTCTGCAATGGATTTGGCATTTGCAATTGACTTGTGTAAAGAAGAGGGTGGAGGACAGGTAAAGCAAATATGTAACTTTCTGATTCTGGCAAGAGAATTTGGTTAGTCTGTCGTGCTTATTTTATACAGAAACAGTTTGGATGGGGACATAGAGCGAGAGACACACACACAAACATGCAGAGAAAAGACACACTAGACTGACAGGCATAGAGAGAAGGATGGAGGGTTAATGAGACAGACTGAAAAGTAGTTTTTAGTGTTTATTTAGGCCTAAATTTTTGCATCCCTTAGATATTGGTCAGCAATTTGTGTTTAGATTTTAGAATTTCAGGGAATTATTTTATGAACTGTAGACTTACTACTGCTTTGACCAAATTGCTTTTAAATGGCAGTGCTAAATTATTACAGGTTGAACTTATTCCTAATGGTGTAAATATACCAGTCACTCCTCAGAATGTGTATGAATATGTGCGGAAATATGCAGAACACAGAATGTTGGTAGTTGCAGAACAGCCATTACATGTGAGTATTTTCTCAAAAGTGTTATTTGATCTGATGAGGCTATTTGTGTCTTCATGTGGTAAACTATTTCAGAGTGTATTCAGCTTGCCTATAAAAGGTTAAAATTTTTAAACCAAATTAATGTGTGTACAGTGTAAGTTACACCTGAATCCAGACCAAGCATTCACCTTCTGTTGGGTAAAACTACTTGGATTAACTATATGATCATCAAAGTCAATTTGGTGAGTAAAAGTTCAGAAAGGATTCTGGTGGAACTGAAATGACTACTGTTTTGGGGTCCTACCACCACCCATACTTGAAGGCGACTGACTTGAAGGACTCCAAGGCAATAGTACTGATAGTTATGGTTTATTGTAGCAAAAGGACTCCCGGCAAGGGAAAAAGTACATCAAACCAAATCTGGAGGAATCTAGGTGCAGGCTTCCAAAGTTCTCTCTCTGGGGCCGTGGGTTGTCACAAAGAATATACTTCTTTCCTCCAACAGTGAATTAGAGACACATGGACAGTGTTTGTGTTTAGAGAAGCCTGCTTAAGAGTCACAGCTCAGGTTTTATATTAGAGGCCAGTCCTGTAAGCATTTTCTGCCTATGCAGCCAGCCCTGATTACTGAAATTGAGACTGTTAGAGGCATGTGTTCATCATAAGTCACGTTGTCTGCACAAATAGTCTAGGTAAGCTGGCACAGCAGGGTTCATTGCTCCAGGCATTCAGAGCAGCCGTATCAGTAATGTAGGGGGAACATTCCAAAAACCAAGTTTCCAGATGCCAGCCAAGGACCATCCCCCTCCAGGAGAGCCTTCTAAAGAGCAACATCAGGCCTGCTGTATTTGTCAGGTGTTCTGATCTCTGTGCTGGGAATAATTGTGCAGGCTCTGAAGTCCTACTGTCAGGATTCAAATCATGGCTGCAACACTCTTTAGCTGTTATATGACACTAGCAAACTACTTAAGTATTTTGTGCCTTGGTTCCCTCTTCTGCAAAATGAGGATAGAATTAAATGCATTAATACGTGTAAGGTGCTTAAGAACAGTTCATGGCACATTGTAATTTCTCAGTGAGCCTCTAGATTTTGAGTGTGTGTTCTTTTGTCGTACTTTTCATAGCATGTGACAGGATAGCATGTTTGACAAATTGAAGCTATTCTTACTTCATGAGTAGCCTATTTTATTAATGTGTAAATTATTTCAGTTAAATCCTGGTGTATAACAATATGGTTTCACTTTTGAACCTATTGCCTGCCTATTCATGATGCCTTTTTTCCCCCCTCTGCCTCTCTTTTGAATCTGTCAATTTAAAAATACTTAATTTTATTTCTTTCTCTCTGGTTTAAATGAGAACTACTATTCTTAGGCTGCTAAAGTTAGATATTGGGCTTTAACAACAAAAAATGCTACATGGAAAATAAAGTACTCAGGGTAATAAAAAGGTAATTTTTAAAATATTCTGTAGGCAATGAGGAAAGGTCTACTGGATGTGCTTCCCAAAAATTCATTAGAAGATTTAACAGCAGAAGATTTTAGACTTTTGGTAAATGGCTGTGGTGAAGTTAATGTGCAGATGTTGATCAGTTTCACCTCTTTCAACGATGAATCAGGTAGGAAATTTTGTGAATGTTTATTTAAGGAATACACTTGATAAATTTACAGGGTTTAGAAATAGCTGTATAACTCAGGTGTTCAAGGCTTTTTGTGTACATTTTTAAGATATTACTGAACTATGATGGCTTAGCATTAGGTTATTCTTAAATCTTTGGTTAACATTTCTAGGTTTTAAAGAGTATATGGTTTAGATTGAATACAAGTAAAAAACTTCATTGTGGTGAGCAGCTATGTAAATGGATTTTGTATACTAAGAAAATATAATCCATGTGAAAGCTCTATTGGCCTTTCCCAATTCCTCCTAATCTCTTAGACTCTCTAATTAAAGAATTTGACTGCATGGTGTTTGCTCTGTAGAACTGGACCCAGAGCTCACTTACAAAGACTTAATAACATACAAACACATGGAAAATCCAGAAAGAATAACAAGAGGTAGTGATATTCGTCCTAGAATAACATTTACCTTCAGCGCCTGATTTTCTGTAACACTTCGTTTTCAAGTGGCCTAGGAATAGAATTTGAGCTGTGACTATACCATAAAGACACTGGAAGCCATGAAATTCCTTATGGAAGGATTACACCTATAGTCCAAAATTAGTGCCTACGTGAAGGCACTGATTTTTTCCCCCTTTTCCATATTTTGCAAACAGCTTCAGCTAAATTATAGCAAGTTAAATTTTGTTTTTTCTTCATGCTTGACAACGTATAGATTCATTGTAAAATAGTTTCTGTGCTACTTTTTAGTATAGTTTTCAATACTGGTGAGATGAGAATTTGTCTCATTTACAAACCAAAAACCTAAGAGGGAAAATAAATACCTAAGGACCCTCCATATATGATCCTCAGATTAGCAGCATCAGTGTCATCTAGAAGTGTTTTAGAAATGCAGAATTTCAGTTCTTTTCCTCCCTTCTCCCAGACCTAGTGGATGCGAATCTGTATTTTAAAAAGATCCCCAAGTAATTTGTAAACTCATTAAAATTTGTGAAGCACTGGTGTGAGTTCAACAGATAGGATTAAAGTATTGATTATCAATTTTGAGGCTGATGATCCATTTTTCTTGGTCATCTTAAGTCAGGATTGAGTAATGAACTATAGAAGTTTTACATTATGCAAATGGTCCTAATTTCCTATATTAGGAATTAAACCCCTGATCCTAAATAACAGTTCTGTATCTATTTTTTATAAGAAGCAGTGTTTTAAAGTAATAATTGGTACAGTATATTGGATTTATATTTTTCATAGGAGAAAATGCTGAGAAGCTCTTGCAGTTCAAGCGTTGGTTCTGGTCAATAGTAGAGAAAATGAGCATGACAGAACGACAAGATCTTGTAAGTTAAAATTTTTACAAAATTTGCAAAACAAAATATGAAATGTGTTAAAATACTGTGTATGATAACCTTTTAAGTTTGTAATGGTTGGTCATTTTAATTTTGGTTAAGGAAAATTATAGAAGGTCAGAAATATAAGGCAGTTTTGGTTTTTCTACTCCAGAACTGAAAACCTGTAAAGCTGTAAGCAGAATGAAATACGTTTAGCTATTGATACGCTGTCCTTAGTCCCAGAAGAAAATACCAGTTGATTGTTGAGACAAATGTTTCTTTTTCCCTATAGTGCTTACATATGCTGGCTGCTCCTTTTATATATCCTTAATCCTTTTGACCAGTGGCAAGCCTTTGCAAAATTTCTAAATAGTATCTTGATTGCTATCTGTATAGTGTACTGAGAATAGAGTAGCTTATGATATGTATTAAGTCTGTGATTTTAATGTTACTACTTATTATTAGAATCATAAATTAGATAATATAAACTTTGATCATAGTGAAAGCCTACCAAGTCAGTGGAATCTAGGTCTGTCCTTGAGTATATCCATAACCAAATCAACCTGTCCATCAGTCTTGAAAGGTAGTCTTCACTAGACTTTATTTGAGAAATTTGTGGGATGTTCCTTACCCAGAAAATTCCAGAGATCCTTTCTGCCATATTCCTCATGGTTCTTTGCAACATCTTCCCTATCAAACCAGCCTTAGTTCTTAGTAATTGACAACCATACTTCTTGTGGAATATATTTTTAAAAATCCAGTGTCTAGATATATTCTCCAATTTTATCTGAGAGAGGGGAAATGGTTAGTGTGTGGGAAAGCACAAAACTTGACAGTTTCCCATTTATCTCCAGCTCAGTAGTAACTTATTTTTTGGAGTGGGGGAGTCTGCATTTAGCATCCTTGATTTTTTTTTTTTTTTTCATTAAATTTTTTTAAACATTCATTTTTGAGACACAGCATGAGCGGGGGAGGGGCAGAGAGAGAAGGAAACACAGAATATGAAGCAGACTCCAGGCTCTGAGCTGTCAGCACAAAGCCTGACATGGGGCTTGAACCCACGAAGCATGAGATCGTGCCCTGAGCCAAAGTCTGATGCTAATTAACTTAACGACTAAGCCTCCCAGGTGCCCAGCACTACTTAATTTTTAAATGGACCCAGGAGTCTTCCAATATTTCTGCACTATAGTGAAACAAGTTGTTCAGTAGTCCTTTTAGCTAGTTCTGTTCTTGGTTTAGCCACTCTGGTAATTTCTACTTCGGTTGTTCCCTAGGTGGATTCCATATAATTCAACTTTCCCAATATTGTGGACCCTAAAGTCTCTACCAGTGTGCATGGTTTCAGGACCACCTGTACTCAGTTTTTTGATTCAGTTACCTTGTTTCTTTAAGAGCCCATTATCGGTTCAGTAAGACCTATCAAAAACAGAGATAAAAATGATTGGCTATCTGGGGCGCCTGGGTGGTTCAGTCGGTTAAGCGGCCCACTTCGGCTCAGGTCATGATCTCGCGGTCTGTGGGTTCGAGCCCCGCATCGGGCTCTGTGCTGACAGCTCAGAGCCTGGAGCCTGTTTCGGATTCTGTGTCTCCTTCTCTCTGACCCTCCCCCGTTCATGCTCTGTTTCTCTCGTCTCAAAAATAAATAAATGTTAAAAAAATAAAAATAAAAAAAAAATGATTGGCTATCTGGTATAAATTCTAAGGTTCTAATGGACTTTTTTTTTTTTTTAAACTATTCCCTAGTACTAACTTTGTTTTTAAACCTAATGTATCCTTAGTCCAGTCAGTCAAGTTAAATTTCACTGTAGTTTCTGCCTTCCACTGGAAGAAAATTTGCTAACTATTCAGTCTTTAAAATGAAAGATCTCCCTTTGTAAAGGGCCTCAGGATTTCCTATTAACAGTTTTAATTTGAGGGTCACTCCTATTTACAGGGCTTAAGCATTATATCAAGGGGTTTCCCCCCTCCTCTTTTGAGAAGGATGCTTCACAATTGTTGGTTTTATCCTGATGTGCTGAGGAGAAAAACTAAAGGACATAAGAATATAACAGATCATTCAGAGCAAACTCTTCTTCCTTGGGTTACTAGTCTTGCAAATTATAGGGTTTTTGGGTTAATGGGTAAGACCACATAGTTTATCCTCCTCTTAGAGAGTCACAGTTCACTAGTAAAAGTTCTGAAAAGTCCTGTAGTATTTCTTTTCTTCTAGCAATGGTAGTTATCTACCCTACCTAGCCATATACAACCTTGGAGAAACATTTTACATTAACTTTGTTTTTTTTACCTGTAAAATGAGTAGATTAGACCAGCTTTATCTCTAGAGCATCTTCCAGTCCTTAAAGTTCTTTGCGGGGGTATCTAGATGACTCAGTTAAGCATCCAACTTCAGCTCAGGTCATGATCTCATGGCTCATGAATTCGAGCCCACATTGGGCTCTGTACTGACAGCTCAGAGCCTGGAGCCTTCTTTGGACTCTTGTGTCTCCTTCTCTCTCTCTTCCCCTTCCCTGCTCGTGTGCGCGCGCTCTCTCTCTCAAAAATAAACACACACACATATACATATATATGTAAAGTTCTTTGAAGATTTTGTAGACCTGACACTTAGAGTTTCTTTTTCTGCCCCTTCTAGAGAATTAGATAAGATTTCTCATAAAACCATTCTTCGGGAAAGCAAATCATTATGGGGGTTAAGGGCATCAATCTACTGCACAGTTGAAAATCTGAGTATAACTTCTGACTCCCCCCCAAAATTTTACTAAAGTTTTTATATTAGTAAACAGTGCATTACACATATTTTGTACATTATTGTATTTTTTTTAAGTTTTTATTTATTTTTGAGAGGGAGAGGGAGAACAAGTGGGAGAGGGGCAGAGAGGAAGAGACAATCCCAAGCAGGCTCCGTACTCTCACAGAGCCCAATGCAGGGCTTGATCTCACAAACTGTGAGATCATGACCTAAGACAAAATCAAGAGTTGGACACTTACTGAGCCACCCAGGCGCCCCATATAACTGTATTAAGAAAATCATAAGGAAAATATATAGTATCATACTATATTTATTAAAAAGTTTGCCTGTGGGCTCCTGGCTGGTTCAGGTTGCTGGAACGTGTCATTCTTGTGAGTTCGAGCCCTATGTTGTATGTAGAGATTACTTAAAAAAACCTTTTCTATGTGGAATTTAAGAAACTTAACAGAGGATCATAGAGGAAGGGAAAGAAAAATAGGCAAACTATAAGAGACTTTTTTTTTTTCCAACAATTTTTGAGAAAGAGCACAAGCAGGGGAAGGGCAGAGAGAGGGAGATATAGAATCTGAAGCAGGCTCCAGGCTCTGAGCTGTTAATGCAGAGCCTGATGTGGGGCTCGAACCCATAAACTGAGTCTTTGAACTTCTCTTTAGAGATTTTGTGCCCTATTTCCACTAAACGATACTTTGTGGAATGTAACCACTAGAAAGGCCCACAGAGAAACTGAGGCCCTGAAATATAGTCCCTTTTCTACATACCTGACACTTTTTTCTCTTTTGACCCTGAACCTTTCTTGAGAGGGGCAGAGAGAGAGGGAGACACAGACTCCGAAGCAGGCTTCAGGCTCTGAGCGGTCAGCACAGAGCCCTATGCAGGGCTTGAACACACAAGCTGTGACATCATGACCTGAGCTGAAGTCAGACACTTAACCGACTGAGCCACCCAGGCGCCCCAGTGCAAGAAATACATTTAAAACCCCATTCAAAATCCTATCCCTCTGTAGGTTTTACCTTAAGAATAGGGTTCTGTGTAGATGTTGGCAGAGTTAATGTTATTATATTAAAAGCCAAAATTGTAATTATTATACTCCTGTTTAGGTTTACTTTTGGACATCAAGCCCATCATTACCAGCCAGTGAAGAAGGATTTCAGCCTATGCCCTCAATCACAATAAGACCACCAGATGACCAACATCTTCCTACCGCAAACACTTGTATTTCTCGACTTTACGTCCCACTCTATTCCTCTAAACAGATTCTCAAACAGAAGTTGCTACTCGCCATTAAGACCAAGAATTTTGGTTTTGTGTAGAGTATAAAAAGTGTGTATTGCTGTGTAATATTACTAGCTAATTTTGTAGATTTTTTTCCATTTGTCTATAAAAGTTTATGGAAGTTAATGCTGTCACACCCTGGTGGTACCTTAAAGAGATTAAATGCAAACATTCCTTGCTGAGTTTGTAGCTTAAAGGCCTGAGGAGCACTAGCAACATTTGACTATAATGGTTTGCTAGTCAACAACTTCTGGGTCTAACCCCAGCCAAAGATGACAGCAGAACAACATAATTTACACTGTGATTTATCTTTTTGCTGAGGGGAAAAATGTAAAATGTTCTGAAAATTCACTGCTGCCTTTGTGGAAAGTGTTTCAGCAAAGGTTCTTGTATAGAGGGAATAGGGAATTTCAAAATAAAAAATTAAGTATGTTCTGTGTTTTCATTTTAACTTTTTTTATGGTGTTTAATTTGTGGTTGGCTGCAATTGTGTATCATGTATATGGAACTTGTAAAAAGTTCTGGACATTCAGATCTTAGAGATGAAATCACTTTTACCTATGAAAACCACTTTTATTGCGGTTTATTTTAGCTGCATTGAGCTCTAGGATATTAAATGATATCACTAATATTTTGCATGTAATTTGTTCATTTGAGTAAGGGCACTTTTTTTGTACATATGATGGGGCCAATGCACAATACTTTATCACAATCAACTTTTTTTTCTTTGTATCCCTATTTCAATGAGCAGTCAGTCAGGAGGTTACTGCACTTCAGTTCTAACTAGACATTTGTACTAAGGTATTTCAGTTATGTAAACTCAGCCTGGGCACTTTCTGATAACTGTAAAATGTTTTATAAGATCATGATTATTGAAGATACATTTTGGAAAATTTTAAATGTTCGTGAGCAGCTTAACTACTTTTGTATCTAGCCTTTTTTAAGTATCTTGTTACATTTACTTTTTTAAATAAAGAAATTACAGAAGAAATGTCAAGTAATATTGAAGAAACAATAGTTTTTATTTATGTAGTTGTACATTTTTAAACTAAGGGTAATACACCAACATGGTTGTGTGCATAAAAATTTTTGATTTAAAGAACTGAAAGTTTATATACACATGGACTATAAGAAAGAGAAGTAAATTAATCCACATTTTACAGTTAGCAGAGAATCCTGAATGGCCCTGGCCAGGCCACCTTTTCTTTTTACAAATGAGGGACGTGAAGTGTGACCCTTACTTGGCATAGGAAGTTAACTCACTCACTTATACTTAGTAACTAAGTGACAGGTTCTTTTTTTGATGACCCATTAATTATGTAGCCTAGTACCAATCTCTAAATTCTTACGGTTTTAGTAGCTTTACTCAATGGCATAAAGAACACTGTTTTCTTCACTAAGTCTTCAAAAGGTGACTTAAAACTAGTCACTTTACATATTGAAAATGAGAGAAATTCTCTGAAATCTCTACCTTTCAATTCCTTTAGAGGACTCCTAGCCTTTGGGATGTTTTTCATGTTCAAAGGCACTATGCTTTTATTATATAACTTCCTGCAGAAGACTGAACCATGTGATATTCTCAGCCCTGCTGACACAAATATTAAAAACTACAATGATAGTAGTGAAACTCATTGTATTACTTAAAAGTTACACAACATGCTGTATTAGATTTGTGTAAATTAACCAAAGGTTATTTTACAAAGTGAGACATTGATTTTTATGTCTAAATGCTATTTCTGAATAAATGAAATAGTAATTAGATTAAGAGCTAATTATCATCAGTGTGTCTGAAAGAGATAAAATTTATCATCTTAACTTCTGTATGCACATGATGGGATAAAATATTAAATGAAAACAAACTAGATATGATTAGGACATTTGAAACCCTAATTGTGAACTTATTTTTAATAGTTATTGAAAGAATGAAAATATTTAAAATAATGCACAATGTCTTAAGTCTTCCTAAATCAAGATTTTGGTTAAATGCTTTTAGGATTATTAAAAGCAGAGTGAGTTTTTTTTTTTTGTTTTTTTTTTGTTTTTTTGGTTTTGTTTTTTTTAAGTAAAGCATAAAATGGTTCTAAATGGAAAATAAAGTCATGTAAAATAAAGTTCTCTTTTGGTCTTGTTTAGTGATTAAATCTAATAGAATTGAAAACAAATTTAGGAAGAGAAGACCAAGAATGAACTTTACCAAGGGGTTTTCAATGTTTTCCTATTTTTGCCTTTTTTTCCATTAAATCATCTGAATATCTTGACTATCCAGTATAATAGTAGCTTACTGAGACAGACTTGAGTTTTTAAATAGTATGGTATCAGTCACTAGTACTTAAGATGATTATTTTTGTCTGTTTAAAGGTAGCCAGTGATTTCTAGGTCTGAACTCCAACAGATCTTCCCGTGAAGTAGTAGTTCTCATGGTACTTTATGCCTAAGATTCCCTGGTAGAGCTTGTTAGTGCAGATTTCCTAATCTTTGCCCATCCTTTCAATCACATTCTGATTCAGTAAACCTTAAGTGGAGTACAGAAATCTTCATTCTTAAAACAGAATCCCGAGTGATATTTTCAGTGTTTACACTAACCTAAGTGGGTAGGCATGGACAGAGATGAATTCTCCTCTAAACATCATTTAAGGTAGAGATGTATTAAAAATGTGACTTGTCTATTCATCTCAAGATAAAGCAAACTGTTACCTCTTAGAGTTAAAAAAAAAAATTAACTGCATTGCTAGGACTGTGCAACATGGAATTTCTCCTTTTACTATTTCCTGTGTGCCAGGCACTTTGTCAAGTGCTTTACATATAATATCTCATTTTATCCTTTGAGATAGGGGCTACTGCCATCCTCACAGACAGGAAACTAGACACAGGTTAAACAACTTGCTCCAGTTTACACAGCTAATAAGTGCTGGAGTAAAAGATTCTAGGCATTCTGGAGCTTGCATTCCTAAACACTGGGCTATACAATTTTGTGGAAGGTATGGTTACAAGCGAGTTGGTCATTAAGGGTTCTGATACCCAATTCATGTGTGTGTATGCACATATGTGTATGTAGGGGATTTCTTCCATACCACCAAGCATTGGGCTGTAATATTTTGTGGATGGTATGCTTATAAGCAAGTTGCTCATTAAGGGTTCTGATACCCAATACCAGTGTGTGTGTGTGCGCGCGTGTGTGTGTGTAGGGGACTTCCTCCATCCACCAAGCGATGCACCAACACTAGCACAATTTACCTCATTCTGATGCTGTCTACCTGGAAGTAGCATCAGATTCCACAGGTCAAGGGCTCAGTCCCACAAGACTGCTCTGCCCTTCACTTCAGATATCAATTGCAAGCCCAGGTTGTTACCTGTACTTGTGACTGACGAGCTGTAAATCAGAGGTTCCTATGAACCTCTCATTGGGTATTAATGATTCTCTAGAGTGGCTCACCAAATTCAGAGATCACTGGTTTATTATAAAAGGCTATAACTCAGGAACAACCAGATGGAAGATGAGTACAGGACAAAACATATATTAAAGGGTATGGAGCTTCCATGCCCTCTCAGAGCATGTGACTCTTACTGCATCTCCACATGTTCACCAACCTGGAAGCTCCTTGAACCCTTTGGGTTTTTATGGAGGCTTCATTACATAGACTAAGTCATTGTCCATTGATGACTGATTGAACCTTCCAGCACCTTTCTCCTCTCCAGAAGTGTGTGTGTGCATGGCAAGGTGGGACTGAAAGTTCCAACCCTGTAATCACATGGGATCAACTGGCAACTAGCTCCCAGGCTTAGATGTGGTCCAGAAGGTAGCTCATTAATATAACAAAAGACACCTTTACTACTCTCCTTACTTAAATTCCAAGGGTTTTAGAAGGTCAAAAGATACTGGCTTATTACTAGAATTCCATTCAGTCAATATCTAGTCCATCAATCATATCATGAAAAATATTTCCCAGGGCAAGACCACTCAGGTCTGTAAGCTTCCATTGTATCTTGTCAGGTTCCAAAAGCAGGAGTAGTGTCAGAAATAAATGCCTTCACCCTTTCAGGCAGCTGGTATCATCAGTGGTTCCTGTGTGGTCATTTGCTCGGAGTCTCTTTCTAGGTGTTAAAGTAATACTGGATTTCCTTCATTACATAAACCACTTATTCATCCTTTTACCCATAGCTGCTATTTTTCCTTCTCTCCATTTATACCCAAACTTTAACTTTGGAAGGGATACTGTGCTTGTCTAGATTGCATGCACCAACAGTGGTCTGGCGTCCCTCCCCTCAAGTCCAGTTCTGTTCAAATAAGGTTACACAAGTGTAAAACTAATGGACTATTTTTATTCTCAGGCAATACAGCTGAATTCAGTTAGCCCCAATTTGTTAGACGGGGTGAAGGTACATCCTGCCTCATCAGGCCCTTAGGAATTGTGACATAAAGATTAAAAGCACAGTTACAATCTCTTGCTTAAGAATCATCCCTGCTTCCAGCCCTTGTAGTTGCAATAGGCCTGAGCTATGACCAACGCATCAAGTTGGAGGAAAAAAAGTGGAAGTGATGTCAGAAAGAGTATCAGCACCTTCCCCCAGCCTCTTTTCCCTGGATCCGACAGAAAAACAAACACAAACACGAATCTATCTAGCAGGGACACTCCCTTAGCCCCACTCATGTTAATGTTGAGTGTCCGTGCATAACTCATAAAGGCATGTAAGCCTTCATCCATTTACTTCCCCGTTTTAGACAACCAATGTTTTAACTGACCATTCCAATCCTCTAGCAAACTATTTTTCTGAGGGGGAATATCTCTGCCCATTGTTGGATATTATGGGCTGTAAAGTATGTTTGCTCCCTGGTCTGAAGCCGTGACAACTAGTTATCCAAATTGGTGCAATATTTGTCCTGGTTCTTCCATAATACTCTGAGTATCTGCATCTACCACTGGGTATGCAAAGCCCACTCCACAGTGAGGATCTGTTCTTGTCAGGACCCATCCGTAGCCCCCCCACAGCTACCAGCATCATTCTGACTTGCCAGCTATGTTCAGGGCCATCCAACCAGAGAACCTGCTACTACATTGCCACCCATAGTCTCTGCCTCTTGTTCGCAGACAGAATAGCTCTTACTGGCATTTTGTGCCTCAGAAGGTACAAGAGGGAAACATTTAGATTCATCCCATCTGTTCATTGCTGCAGTGTCCTCATATCCATTCATTTCATGGATCCAGGTAGCTATCTCAAGTGAGCACACAGGAATATATGCTGGTCGATTCCACTCCCTTTCCAAACCTGGAAGGGAATTCTGATGGGCATCAACATGTCCTACTTTAATTCATTCCTCCAATTTCCACAGGACTATGTCCCATGTGGGCATATCTTTAATGGGCCAGGTTTCCCCAATGGCTATTGGCCACTGCCCAGAAGTCAGTAAAAACCAAAATTTAGGGACTTTTACTGCCATTCAATTCTTCCATCACTGCCAGGAAAACAGCATGCAATTCAGCACAACAAGACTGATCTGTTTTTAACTTCTTTAATCAGAGTGGCGGCTTTCCAAACAGAATGCTGTCTATTTACCTTGGAACTGCCATCCACAGACCAAGTGGCTCTTTGTTGGTCAGTCAAGAGCTGTCTATAGGGCACTATCCAAGTGACAGTAAAATCCACACAGTTCCAGAGTCAGTCCTATGGAATAAGAGCCTCCTTCCTTGTAAGTATCTCCTCTTTGCATTCCCCAGGTAGCATGATACTGCATAACCCATTTCCATTTTATTATGGAAACTTTCTGTGCACTATCCTCTCCATTAGAGAATTTCCTAGACATCACCTAAGACATGTGGCTATTTCAGACTTCAAGATCATGTTATGTCTTTCAGTCATGGGAATAGCTTCAATAAATAATGTCAGATAGCAAGGTAGTAAATGCCCCTCAAATGAAAGAAGATTCTCTTGTCCCAAATCCTAGTGGTCATCCTTAGGAGGCACTCGCAGGTTCTTGCCATAAGCCCCAGTCTATGCTCCACATAGGGCTATTGTACAGAGAATTTGACCCTACCAGTACTCCAGCTTCTATTCCACACTGTGTGGGCTCAGGCAATCTTATTGGTTCCCACCTAGCACGTCCAATTAACATTTCTTGAAGGGTGGATTTACATGCCTTCTGTTTTATAGTACGAGGTAGGGAAAACGTTCTCAGTGCGATACAACATCTATCCCCAAATACAATCAAGTAAAAGAGACACAACCACTTCTCATAAAGCCTATTCAAACATACCAATTCTTCTACAAACTTTTACTGTAATTCCATCAACTCCTATATTCCTAACTAGTTTCCATTAGGATTTCATTGACAAATTTTGGTTTTACAACACTAGACGGAAGAAGTGATTTGCAGTCGAACATGATATCCATTCCCATAAAACATCCAGGTAACAGAGACACAACTTTACAAGTAGTCCCCAACTTACGGCAGTTTATCTTATGATTTTTCAACCTCATAATCGTGCAAAAATGATACGCATTATAAGTAGAAACTGTACTTCAAATTTTGATTTTGGGTCTTCTGCGGGGGCTAGTGGTATATGGGAATGATACTCCCCTGTGATGCTGGGCAGTGGCAGGGAGCACAGCAGCTACCAGTCACCCACATGATCACAAGGGTAAATCACCAATACACTTACAACCATTCTGTACCCATACAATCATGCTGGTTTTCATTTTCAGTACAGCACTCATTAACTTGTGTGAGACATTCAACACTACTATAAAATAATAAATGATTTTGCCCAACTATAAGCTAATGTAAACTGTTCTAAGTACATTTAGGGTAGGCTAGGCTGAGTTACGATATTTGGTAGGTTAGATCTATTAAATGCATTTTTACTTACAACATTTTCAACTTAGGATGGGTTTATCAGAACATAACCCCATTGTAAGTCAAGGAAGATTTGTATATCATACCTGCTGAAACATTCCAACTTTCATAATCCTATCACCCAGGAGTCAGCGCTTCACCACTGGGTTTTAGTATCACAGTTCAAGAGACCCAGAAGTCCTGAAAACTTTTCACCTCCTGATCATTTTACTCACTCTTATACAAAAGACTGGATCTCCAGTGAGATGTGGAGCCAAGAAACCCTGGCCCTTTTGTCAATCTTTAACTTTATTAACCTCCCTAACCCCTGCCTGAAGTGAGTCCTGATCAAGTTTCTCATAGTAATCTCTACCTTCCTGCTTTTTAAATTTCTCCAAACAGGGATAAATACAGTTGACTTCTTTGGGGCCCTTTAAATTAGGGGGATCAATCAGGACTCCATTTGGCCCAGCCAACCTCAGGTAGTGCTGTATTAAAAGCTCTGTTTTAACCCCATCAATGTCCATTTTATTCATCCCATTTTTTGATAAACATCTGAAGATTTCTACCCTGCTGGGAAAAATCCCCTCTCCCTTGCACTCCTCTTTGTTTTGCCCCTGTCAATATTTGTTTTATTCACTTTATTTCTTAATAATCATTTAAGAATGTCCACCTAGTTGGGAAGAGTCTTTTGACGCTCTCTTGGACCTTTTGCCATTCCCTTGTTAATTAACCTAATGTTTATTAACATCTGGAGGACCCATGAGGGGAAGCTGGGGCAGTAAATTTAATGAGGCTTCCTTAACTATTTTTTGGTTTTGCAGCAATAGGGTTATATGGGGTGCCTATGTGAAAGGAACCCTTTGAACCTGGGTAATAGGCATAGTTAGTGGGTGAATATCCCAGGCATCAAAAACCAGTCACACATGGCTTGCATGTGATGCATATCAGCCGTTTCATCTGGGGTGCTCCACTTGGCAGTCCTAGGGGGAGGACAGTCCCCCTTCTCAGGATAAAGGGAACTTACAGTGGCTTTTATATAGTTCACCAGGCTGGCTGTTCCTTCAGGAATAGCCCCCTGTGTGTACGGCCATCGGTGATTGTTCCATAGTGAGCTGTGGGTCCTGTATCAACCCAAACGTGGTCGTCCATCCTGCAGCATTCAAAACCAAAGACACAGCCATATTTGCTAGTCTCACAATCCACTTCAGTAAAGATCCCTCAGGAAGCCAATGATACCGATTCATGAAGTGAAACAACTCTTTCACAGTATATACTCCCTGGTTTTAAGATTTCTTGATTTTATCCTCCGAAAACCTACACATTAACAAATGCTTGACCTTTCTACCTTAAAGAAACTTTGGCTAACTTGATCGATTTATGAACCTGTTTTTGCAGAAGTTGACTAATGAGACTAGCTAAGACTGGAGCAAACCAGAAATAATTCTTGCAGTTGCACAGAAGGGACCAAGAGTGAATGAAAGGAACCTCTGTGATGACACATCCCAAGATCTCTACCCCTCTGTTAGTCACACTTATGCCGCCATAATTTGGACGTATGTCCCAGGAAGAGACAGGATTCCTGAATGCACATGCGCAGAAACGAGAACACCATCCTTTTCCCCTATATTTAATCAGCATATTCCACATCCTGACCTTATCCTTAAATACTTCAAACCCCAACCCTTTGGTGGGTTGTGGATCTGAGGCTTGCCCTCCCATCACCTCATTTGTCTGTCTCCCAAATAAACTCTTCCCTTGCTTTGTACTCAATGTCTCAGTGATTGGCTTTGCTGAACATCAGACAAATGGGTTTGGTTATACTCTCCATGCACTGACTACCTTCCTGGTGACCACAGGTCCTAGAGGTACTTTCTATTGCTCCTGAATAATTTTTTTCTTCTCTCAGTGGCTTTTAGGCAAGTGGCCAAGGCACAGAGCCAAATATGAGCTTGGTTTACCATCAATGCTCTATCCAGCACTTGCTGTTAATTTCATTTTTGCTATCATAGATAACAATAGCCAAAAGATTGTATATGTTAAAAAAAATAACAAACATAAGAGGTCCAAAAGCAAGTCATTTGTACTAAGCCCATATCACCAAACCAAGGCTTAAAACCTAACCTAATTGCAGTTTCAAAGGCTTCTCCAGAAATGTAACACTCAGTGTAAAATTTTCTGGTCAGTACCAGTGAGGTAATCTGCCACATAAACCCTTTCCATCCCTCAAAAGAAAAGAAGGTAATCCGCTCTCTCCTTATCCCTTCCCACGCATAAAAGCCTTCCACCTAGTTAGAAGGAGTACCCAGCTCCTTGGAGCTCCTTTCTATTTGCTAGATGGGATGCTGACCAATTAACAAATCATTGAATAAAGCCAATTAGATCTTCAAATTTACTCAGGAGGACTTTTGTTATTTAACAGATATGGTGGCAGTAACAGTATCCAAAGCAAACTGCTAATAACATTATTCAGAAAAATGAGAAACATAGATGTAGTCCCTGTGAACCCCTTTTAGAGTTCTTGGTGTTTCTAAGGACCAAGGGTAAGTTCTTCTAGGCTCTGAGCTCCTCTCTTGGCATTGACCTTCAGATCTAATTGGCTTTCCATCACTGGGCAGGTCGACTTAAAATGGCAGATGGTTCTGCCCAGAGGTAAGCCCCTAGCCTTTCAGACCACAATCCCCAGGTTTTTGAGTGGAAAATCTCTAGCTCTTAATTCTGTCCTGAGATCCACATGGGAACTGTTAGTGACAGCATGCAGCTCTCCATCCATGTAGAGCCCCCAGTTCAAAGTTCCCAATTGTTGAGGTCTGCTGGTTCAATTCTTTCCCTAATCCCCAGATTCCACACTGAAAACTTGGTGGTTACTGGCTAGAATTGGACTGGGTCCAACTTAAAAACCAGACTGAAATCAGAATTAGGCTGGGTCTGATTTAAGCTGGACTGGATCCAGGGTGAGGGATCAGGAGCATAAGATTTTGTTTTACACAAAGGCTACTGCTAAATGGGAATGTCACAAGTAAACAAAACAAAACTCACAAAATTGGTGGGCACAGGGCAAGCATTTAAAAACTGTGAAGTGCTCGCCACCAAACTCAAAGACTTCCATGTTCAGATCAGTTGATCATGGAATGGATTAGACTGACACTAGTTCACACACCAACTTCAAGAAAATTTCTGTGCAATGAAGTACACTGTAAAATCACACAATTCCCAACCCAGCAGCATATCCCTTTCAGATACTAGTTTGGATCCAACTGACCCAAAGGTTAGCTAAACAAAGAAATTATTTAAAAAATGGTATTCTTGGGGACACCAGGGTGGCTCATTCGGTTAGGTGTCCGACTTCAGCTCAGGTCATGATCTCACGGTTCATGATCGAGCTCTGCATCAGCCTCTCTGCTGTCAGCACAGAGCCCGCTTCAGATCCTCTGTCCTCTAACCTTATTCGTGCCTTAATGTAAATTCGTGCCTTGTAAAGGTCAATGATCTCTTTGAGTCTTCCAGCACAATAGATAACATCTAAAGAGTGACCAGGCAAGGTCATCATGAACTTCTAAGACCACTGACTCCAGAAACCTTGGCACCAAGACCCCTGGCTCCAGGGCATAAATGACTTACTGAGGACACCTGAGCACCTATCTTTGTTCAAACAGTTCCTGGATGCATGAGAGGACACATACACTAGATGACCAACCTTAATAAAAATCCCAGACCCGAGGCAAATACGAGACTCATTCTCCTTTTCTTTTCTGAGCCTCTCAGACCTTCCATCTGTATCGACTCTCTCTAGATCTTCAAAAAACTTCTCTCATTTCCTGCTGGCTCATGTTTGATTTCCACCCTGTGCAAAGCCAACAACCCTCTTTGCTGGTCCTAGAGGACCATCTCTGGGTCCTCGACCTGGCCTGCCTGCATCAAAACCACCTAATTAATGGTCCATGTCTACCTTCCAAGGTAGGCCCCCATATGGGCCCTACCCAAAGTTGATGAGACTCAAGGGGAATAATGTAGCAGTTTGCCAGAAAATCCCTCAAACAGCCAAAGTAAAACTGAAATTAAAAATTAATAAGAACTAAGGTGCCTGGGTGGTTCAGTCCATTAAGTATCCGACTCTTGATTTTGGCTCAGGTCATGATCTTAGGTTAGTGAGTTCAAGTCCCACATGGGGCTCTGTTTTGACAGTGTGGAGCCTGCCTGGGTTTCTCTCTCTCTTCCTCTATGTCCCTCCCCCACTCTCTCAAAATAAATTAAAAATAATTAATAAAAACCTTGCCAAATTCTGATAAATACTGGAGCTATACTCTCCACTTTAAATACTGCTCAGAACCTATAGATGGGATCCTGGAAAAACTAGCAAAAACTGCCTACAGTACAAGGCAGAGAAAGGAAAAGAAAATATCTTTTGCATCCTCTCTGGGGACACCTCATAAGTCTAAGAGGTTGTCAATACTGCCAGTAATATTTATTGTTTGTCCTGGCTGGAAACTGACAATATACTTAAATTAAAAGAAATTTTAAAATAGCTCTCTAGTCAAAAAATGGGTAAATTAGAAGCTGATATTCAGGGCCTGATATGAACTTTTTTTTTAGGCCTTCTCCCCTAAGCAAATTGAAGATAAAGGACTTAGATGGGTGGGTCAACTTATGAGATCTTTTAAGTGTCAACCCAATCCTTTGAGGAATTAGAAGCAACTATCTTTATCTTATAATCCTTGCAAAACTAGAAATGTACTTCTAAAGGCAGTTCAAATTCACCCATTTCTTTTTCACCAAACCCCAAACCTCCCCTATTTATCTTAAAGGGTTGTAACCTGCATTCTTCCCTGTGCCATTGAGATGTAAATGTTCAAATACGAATGTCAGGGAGGTTATTATTACTGTTACTATTACTGTTATTATTTTAGGGAAGTAATTCTTATCATAAGAAAAACAAAAGAGGGAAAGGTCTTTTGGAACTTGGGCTAATAGGAAATCTTAAGTGTACAGAAGCAATAAGATCCCTATGTTTGTGTGTATCCATATATATATATATATATATATATATATATATATATATATGTTGTAGATGCAGTATTTTCTAACTCTGGATGATACTAAAATTAATTTGTAAAAGAGCTATATTTAATTGGCTCAGGGAAAATCAAGTGCGTATATGAATTAAGTATACACAAAAATTTCAAAAAAAAGGAAATTAACCCAACAATTTTTCAAGTTCACATGATCTGGGATAATCTTTGGCAAATAAAAGCTGGTTTAAGTTTGGTTTACTGAAAATAGACGTCTTCAGAGTTATCAGCATTAAATATAATGCAGACACACAACGTCCATTCTAACTGGGTTTACTAGTCAAATACATTCATGTTATTCCTCACGAAATCTGTCAGCAAGAAAAATAGCTTGGGATGAATACCTGACTTTATGTAATGTCTCATCAAGCTTTTGTAGGTAACCTACATAGTTTTCCCAAATCTTTTAGTAACCTTAAATCTTAAAATTTTGCTAAGTTAAATGGTGAGTTAAGTTCAACTCATTAAATATCCATCCAGATCATTCCAAGTAAGATAAAATACTGAAAAGTATGTTTCTAAAAATTATAAAGAGTATTTAAATGTTTGCCAAGCCAGGGGCACCTGAATGGCTCAGTTAGTTAAGCGTCTGGCTTCAGTTCAGGTCATGATCTCCCCCCTCGTGGGCTTGAGCCCCGCGTAGAGTTCTGTGCTGACAGCTCGGGGCTGGAGTCTGGAGCCTGCTTTGGATTCTGTGTCTCCTTCTCTCTCTGCCCCTCCCTGCTCACACTCTGTCTCTCAAAAAATGAATTAATGTTAAACAAATTTTTTTTTTTTAATATTTGTCAAGTCATAGAATGCTAAAAGTTCATGATTGTTTACTTCTTTATTTTCACTAAATTAAGGATTTTTAGGGCAAATATTCTAATATATGTAATTAAAATTAATAGAAATGATAAGGAAAAGAAATTTTTAGTGGTCAGGACTGGCTAATATTAAAATTTCAGTATCAAAAGTAAGCTGGTGCAAAATTTGGTTTTTCTCTCTGTTAAAAAGACAAAGTTTTCATGGACTACTGGGTTGCTCTTGATAAGAGGCTATAAAGAATTTTATTTACCTTTATTTAAATTTTTTTAAATGTTTATTTTTGAGACAGAGAGGCAGAGCACAAGTGGGGGAGGGGCAGAGAGAGATGGAGACACAGAATCCAAAGCAGACTCCAGGCTCTGAGCTGTCAGCACAGAGCCCCAAAGCAGGGCTTGAACTCCCTGAACCGGGACATTGTGACCTGAAGCCCAAGTGGGACGCTTAACCGACTGAGCCACCCAGGTGCCCCTATTTACCTTTTTAAGTAATCTTCGTAGAAAGCAAAGACTTTGTGTTTTATCAAAATCATTTCCCTTGCTTCATTTTATCTTCATTATCAGGTCTTTGATTATTTAACAAAGATGAATCTGTTCTATTAAAAAAACTAAGGTTTTGTGGGTTTTTTTTTTTTAACAACTATTTAACTTTCTGTATTTGCCTGTAAAGCCTTCAATTGTCACTATCTTTTTAAATTGTCACTATTGTTAAATGGATAACTAAGTATTGTTTCACAGCAACCTATGCTACTATCTGACCAAGTACACTAAAATCTTTTAATATTTTTTTAAACATTTTTTTTTCAACATTTTTTATTTATTTTTGGGACAGAGAGAGACAGAGCATGAACGGGGGAGGGGCAGAGAGAGAGGGAGACACAGAATCGGAAACAGGCTCCAGGCTCCGAGCCATCAGCCCAGAGCCTGACGCGGGGCTCGAACTCACGGACCGCGAGATCGTGACCTGGCTGAAGTCGGACGCTTAACCGACTGCGCCACCCAGGCGTCCCAAATCTTTTAATATTTTTGACAAACTTTCCCCACATCAAATTTTAAATAAAGTCTTTTTGACCTCAAACTAACTTTGGAATTTCCAGAGGGTCCTGGAACATCTCAAAAGATTTGTTCACTCTCCTTACAAAAAAAAGAGATATTGAATTAATTAGGCTTGTTTGATATGTTAAGTTACATGGGAAGCACTGTCAAATAAGTGACGCCAAACCTTCTTAGATTATATTTGTGTAGATATATATTATTACTATGTGTTACAAAATTAGGTGAAATTCCTAGAAATCTGAAATGTCTTAGTATAATGATAATTAGACATAATTCTTTTTAAAATGTTGTATGTTATAGAAATCACTGAATTTCCTTGTCAATTCCATTATAATGAACTCTCAACATATCTTTGACAATGGGAATTTTTAAGTCTTTTTGTCATTTACAGTTACTGTTTTACTCTGATGTTTTGCAAAAGTGTTCTTGCAAAAGTACTTTATCTTCAAGAAGATTCAAGGAAAGGATTTTTGACAAGCACATGTTTCTGATAACTTTAAGATCATAAACTTGGGGTAAGAATTTCCAGAACAACTGAAAAAACTGGATTCAAGAATAATAAGAATTAATTACATGGGACTGAAAGAACTGAAGAGGACAATTATCATTTTTATAACTTTTTGTCTGAAAGAGTGCTGGTTCTTTAATGCGCTGTCTTTCCAGATTTAAGAAAACTTTTTAAGCTATCAATGACACACAATTTGGTAAAAGCATACCTTTGTAAACAAAGATGAAATATTTACTTTTACTTCCTCCCTGATCCTTCTGGAATGTGGAAATCTTGAGTGTTCTTTTCCTGACAAAATAGTTATGTAAGTTCAGTAAGAATCTGTTCTTGTAACAGGACACAATTGGAAACACAAGGTTATGGTAGCAAGGCTTTAACTGGAATGTCATATTTGAGACAGATGGGTATAGACTCAAATATGACGACAGTTTTAGGGAAACTAAGGTTGACTTTGTGGAGCCACTAAAGGTTGTTAGAAAATCAACCTGTGCACCTTGCTTGCTTAGAGATTCCAGCAAAGCTGTGTTAGAAAGAGCTTGTATGGCCAATCACTATTCCTGCTGTACTTCTACAATCAGGCCAAGTTTAATGCAAAAACAAATTAGTTTTATGATGATTATCTTTGGTAAAAAATGGGGGCAACAGCCGAGACAAAATTTTATTTGCACCTTTGTCTATATTAGATTATGATCCTGTTACTTGTCATTGACATTCTGTTATATACCTGTAAACTAGACTGGATCCTGAATTTTTTGTGGTTTCCTCAAATATCTGATTACCAAGGTTCACCAAACTAATGTTTCCAATTTTCCTCTCACCCTCTTGATTTGTAATTGCTAAGAACAAAGATTGTCCTTGAATCTCCTTGGAAGGTCCTTCTCACTACCAAGATGACAATAAAATTTCAGGCACCTGAAACTTAGATACACATCTCAAAAACTAAAGAAGGCTCCACTTGATATCTGGTCCAGATAGTTGGGAGTTGGGGACCAGACTCCAACTAGGAAGAGAAGTAGCCTATAGGGAGGTAGACTACTTCCTCCAGAGACACAAGATCAAGACTTCATATTTTAATTAAACATACTTTCCTTTTTTTGGCATTGATCTGAAAAGATAACAACATCATCTGTATCATCCAGGTCATTGCCAAGGGGGACAACCTCTGGAATTTAGAACAACTTTTCATTTCAAGTTAGGAGAAAACCCAACTGATCCCTGGCTTGAATGGGCAAATGCAACAATCCTTGTGAATGAATCCATTAACAGTGCCACCTTAATGGAAGTGGTTTGCCCAATCCTTCCAACAGGGTTTATCTTTGTGGTGGTTATCACTCTCCTTGGGCCTATGAATGCTTAGATGGCTGTTGCATAACAGGGCAATGCTTCTTAGGTTATCCAATTATACTCCTAACTGTTACACCTCATTGGTCAATCCCCCTGAATTAACACTGTCAAGTTAGAAAGGAATTATCAGATTGCCTGGGAAAATGGCAGAGTAAGAGGATCCTAAGCTCACCTCCTCCAACAGACACAAGTGGATAATACCCATATTAGCGTAAATAACCCAGGAAACAACCCGAAAATTGGCAGAACAAACTCCACAACTGAAAGGCAGGGAAGAGATAACAAAGAAGATAGGAAGGGTGAAGATGCAGTCTGGGAGCAAAGTGGACTGTGGCCATCTGCAGTAGGAGGGAGCTGGTGGTGTGGTGGAAGGCGGAAAACAGACTTTTGCTCCAGGGAGCTCACAAATGGGGAGGACGAATCTCTGTAATACTTGCTTTTGAACGTGAGAGGGGCTGAATTCCATGAGTTTTCTAAACCAGTGGGACTTAAAGCCTGGAATTTTAAAAATCAGTGGGCTCAGCTCTAGGAGAGCTTGGAAGTGTTAGGAAACTGAGTCCCTGCAAATAGCCCATGCAGATAGAGTGTAGAAGTAGCAGTTGGAAAAACACTGGGGGCAGACAGGAAGGAGAATGATTTGTTAATCTCAGAACGTGGCCTGAGAGACAGGGATCATGGAGAGAACCCTCCAGAAACAAAGGAGCTGGCAGGTGCCATTTTCCTCCCGTTGCCCAGCATAAACATCCACCTGTCGGAACAAGCACAGCCCCAACACTGGTTACCCTAACTTGCTTGCACCAAGCCCTGCCTCCCTGTGCTTCCTTGGATCCACCCTTCTCAGTCATGCTCACCTGAGTCCCAGCACTGTGGGCCCCTACTCCAGAAGACCAGCACAAATCCTGCCCACACCACACCTCCTGACTTAGGATATTTGTGGAACCTCAATTCTGGCAATGGCAGGGATAGGTCTAGTTTTGCAAGCAGACCCCCACACACTTTGCTATCCACGATAGGCAAAGAGAGCCTCTGCAGGCAACTGGACTGAAGAAAAAAAGAGGCCAAGACTCAACAGCAAAGCACACACAACACATTGGAGACACCCACTGAAGTGCCAGGCCCTGGGTAACAGGGAAAACTGCACTGCAGGGCACTACAGGACCTCTTCTTCATAAAGCTATTATCATTAAGAGCGAGAGAAGTAGCTGACTTTCCTAACACAGAGAAACAAACACAGAAAGCCTGGCAAAATGAGGAGACAGAGAAACATCTCCCAAGTGGAAGAACAGGGCCAAACCACAATAAGAGACCAAAATGAAACAGATGTAATATGCCTGATAGAGAATTTAAAGTAATGACCTTTGCTGGACTGAAAAAAAGAGTGGAGGACATCAGTGAGACACTTAACAGAGAGATAAAAAAGAACCCATCAGAGATCAAGAACACAATAAAGGAAATTAAAAATACACTTGATGGAATAAATAGGCTAGATGAAGAACAACAACAAATTAATGACCCAGAAGACAGAGTAATGGAAAGTAACCAAGCAAAACAAAGGAGAGGGGAAAAATATGGAAATTGAGAAGTCTTAGGGAACTCAGTGACTCCATAAAGTATAGTAACATCTGCATTATCAGGATCTCAGTAGAAGAAGAGAGGGATAAAGGGACAGAAAATTTATTTGAAGAAATAGCTGAAAACTTCCCTAATCTGGGGGAGGAAACATATATCCACATCCAGGAGGCTCAGAGATCCTCCCCAAATTCAACCCAAGAGAAAAAAATTCAACCCAAGGAGCTCAACACCATGACAAAGAGTAACTAAAATGGCAAAAAGTAGCGATAAAAAAATTTTAAAGCACCAAGAGAAGACACTTACATACCAGGGAAACCCCATACGGACATCAGTAAATTTTTCAGCAACAACTGTAGGCTAGAAGGGAGTGGCATGATATATTTAAAGTGTTGAAAGGGAAAAAGCCAAGAATACTCTTTCTTTAATTCAGAATAGAAAAATAGATAAGAGTTTCTCAGACAAACAAAAACTAAAGGAGTTCATGACCACTAAAACAGCCTGCAAGAAATATTAAAGGGAACTCTTTGAGTGGAATGGAAAGACCATAAGTGTAAGTATAAAAAGTGGAAAATATAAAAGCAGTAAAAATAATTATTTCTGTAAAAATTAGCAAAAAAACCCCTCATAAAATAAAAGGATGTAAAATATGACAACATATGCCTAAAATGTGGGAGGGAGAAGAGTAAAGAATGGGTTCAAACTTAAGCGACCATCAAGTTAACATAGACTGCTATATGCTGAAGATGTTATATACAAACTTAATGGTAACCACACATCAAAACCCAGTAATATATATGCAAAGAATAGAGAAAAATGGATCCAAGGATATCACTAAAGAAAGCCAATGAACCAAGAAGGCAAACAAAAAAGGCTCAGAAAAAAATCTATAAAAACAACCACAGAACAAGTCAAAATAGTAATAAACACGTTATCAATCACTAATTACTGTGAATGCTCCAAGACATAGGGTAACAGAATGGAGAAAAAACCAAGACCCATCTATACGCTGCCTACAAAGGATTCATTTTAGACCAAAAGACACCTGCAGATTGAAAGTGAGAAGATGAAGAAACATTCATCATGCAAATGGATGCCAAAAGAAAGCCAGGGTAACAATTCTTATATTGGACAAAACAGACTTTAAAACAGACTGTAATGAGAGATAAAGGAAGGCACTATATAATAATAAAGGGGACAGAAAGGGAAAATGGCAGCAGAGAATAAGGACCCTAAGCTCACCTCATCTCATGAATACAACTAGATAACTATCAAGTCATCCTAAATATCCCAGAAACCAGTCTGAAGACTGGCAGAACAAACTCCACAACTAAAGGTAGAGAAGAGCCCACATCGAAGAAGGTAGGAAGTGTGGAGATGTGATTTAGGAGAGAAACAGATTGTGGCTGCTTCTCTAGGGAGGGAACAACAGTCACAGAGATGTGCAAGACACAGACTAACACATGGGAGCACACAGGGAAAATGAATCTCCATAGCAATTGTCTTGGAAAGTGAGAGGGCCAGAATTTTGTGAGTTCTTGCAACCAGCAGGGCTTAAAGCCTAGAGTTTTAAAGGTCAGCATCCTTGGCTTTGGGAGAGCTTGGAAGACACTGGGGCTACTCTTGGACAGTAGGCAGGGCAAAGAACCTACAGATGTACAGCATGGAAACAGCTATCTGAAGACAGCCTAAGGCACACAGTGGGGAGGTTATTTGCTCATCTTGGAGCATGTCCCAAAGAAGCAGTGTTCATGGAGAGACCCCTCCTGGAACAAAGGGACTGGCAGGCACCATTTCCTTTCCCCACACCTCAGCAGAAGCACAGTGTAGACACTTGCTATGTAACTTGCTTGCACCAAGCCTCCCTCTGCCCCCCCACCCCGCTTTGCTATGGTGGAACTACCCTTCCTCGTCATGCTTATCTCAGTCCCTGCTTGGCAGGCCCCTTCCCCCAGAAGACCAGCCCAAACCCCTGCCAAGACTGCATCTCCCAACTTGAGAGTTTTGCCAAGCCTTGGTTCTGGTGACACATCTCATTTCACAAGCTGACTACAGCACACCTACTTAAAACACACCACATTCAGGCCAGAAATCAAATGCCCACAACAGGCAAAGAGAGAGCCTCTACAGATGACTGGCCTGAAGGATAAAGTGGCCAAGACACAACAAAGAGAGCATGCAGCGCACACTGGCGACACTCTAGGAAGTGCCAAGCTCTGGGGACACTACCCTGAAGGGCACTACAGGACCTTTTCTTCATAAAGCCATTGCCCTCAAGAGCAGGAGATGTAGCTGACTTTCCTAACACAAAGAAACAGGTACAGAGACTTAGACAAAATGAGAAGACAGAGGAATTTGTATCAACTGAAAGAAAAAGACAAGGCCATAGCCAGAGATCTAAGCAAAACAGATATAAATAACATACATGCCTGATGGAGAATTTAAAGCAATGGTTATAAGGATACTCACTGAACTTGAGAAAAGAGTTGAGGATACCAGTGAGACTGTTACATGAAAAGAAGGAATAACATAGCAGAGATAAAGAGCTCAATAAACAAAATGAGAAATACGCTTGATGAAATGAAAAGCAGGCTAGAAGAAGCAGAAAAACAAATTAATGACCTAGAAAAAAGTCAAACTGAATAATGGAGAGAAAAAAAGAATTATGCAAAACAAGAACAGACTTAGGGACCTCAGTGACTCTATCAAACACAGTAACATTTGTACTATAGGAATCCCAGAAGAAGAGAGAGAAAAGGAAGCAGAGAATTTATTTGAAGAAATAATAGCTGAAAACTTCCCTAATCTGGAGAAGGAAACAGATATGCAGATCCAGGAGGTATAGAGAACCCCAACAAAATCAACAAAAGCATACAAGACATATTGTAATTAAAATGGCAAAACACAGTGATAAAAATATTAAAAGCAGCAAAACAAACTCTGAACTATAGAGAACAAACTGAGGGTTGCTGGAGGGGAGATGGTCAGGGGATGAGTTAAATGGGTGATGGGTGTTAAGGAAGACACTTGTAATGAGCACTGGGTGTTATATGTAAGTGATGAATCCCTAAATTCTAGTCCTGAAACTAATATTACACTATGTATCAACTAACTAGAATTTAAATAAAAACTTGAAACAAACAAAAAGCAGCAAAAGAAGACAATTACATACAAAGGAAACACATAAGCCTATCGGCAGATTTTTAAGCAGAAACTTTCCAAGCCAGAAAGGAGTGGCATGATATATTCAAAATGGTGAAAGGGGAAAACCTGCAGCCAAGAATATTTTACCCAACAAGGTTTTCATTCAGAATAGAAAAAGAGACAGAGTTTCTCAGACAGACTAAAACTAAAGGAGTTCATGAGAATTAAACCAGCCCTGCAAGAAATATTAAAGAGGAAGGAAGACCAAAAGTGAGAGTATGAAGGTAGGAGAAACAACAGCAGTAAAAATGAATATTTCTATTAAAAAAAGGCAGTCAAGGAACTCACAAAATAAAAGGATGTAAAATATGACACCATATACATAAAATGTGGGGAGGAGAGAAGTAAAGATTGGGTTCAAACTTAACCATCAACTTAATATAGATTGCTATATGCAAAAGAGGTCATATACAAACTTAATGTAACCACAAATCAAAAACTACCAATAAATACACAAAGAATAAAGAGAAAGAAATCTAAATAGATTACTAAAGAAAATGAGCAAACCATGAAAAAGACAACAAAGGATCAGAGAAAATCTTCAGAAACAACCACAAAACAAGCAATAAAATAGCAATAAATACATATGGGTCAATAATTACTTTGAATGTAAATGGACTAAACATTCCAATCAAAAGACATAGGGTGACAGAATGGATTAAAAAACAAGATCCATTTATATGCTGCCTATAAGTAACTTATTTTAGACTCAAAGACACCTGCAGATTGAAAGTGAGGGGATGAAGAAACAGTTATGCAAATGGATGTCAAAGGAAAGCCAGAGTAGCAATACTTATATCAGACAAAAGACTTTAAAACAATGACTGTAACAAGAGACAAAGAAAGACATTATGTAATGATAAAGGGGATAATTCAACAAGAAGATATAACAATTGTAAATATTTATGCTTCCAGCTTGAAAGCACCCAAATACATAAAACAGTTAATAACAAACATAAACGAACTAATCAGTAATACAATAATAGTAGGGGGCTTAACACCACACATCAATTAACAGATCACCTAATTGGAAAATCAACAAGGAAACAATGGCTTTGAATAAGACACTGAAACAGATGGATTTAACAGATACATTCAAAACATTCCATCCTAAAGCAGCAGAATACACATTCTTTTCAAATGCACATGGAACATTCTCCAGAATAGATCACATATAAGTCCATAAAAAAAGCCTCAACAAATTCAAAAAGATCTAAGCCATACCATGGCATTTCTGACCATAACATATAAAACTAGAAGTCAAGCACAAGAAAAAATCTGGAAAGACCACAAATACATGGAGGCTAAATAACATGCAACTAAACAATGAATGGGTCAATCAGCAAATAAAAGAAATAAAAAAGTACATGGAAACAAATGAAAATGAAAACATAATGGTTCAAAGCCTTTGGGACACAGCAAAAGTAGTTCTGAGGGAGAACTGTGTAGCAACAGAGATGTATCTCAAGAAGCAAGAAAAGTCTTAAATAAACAATCTAACTATACACCTAAAGGAGCTAGAACAAGAACAACATATAAAACTCAAACCCAGCAAAGGAAAGGAAATAAAAAAGATAGAGCAAAAATCTAAAAACATTAGAACACTAATCAAATAAAATCAGGAGACTGTTCTTTGTAAAGATCAACAAAATTCATAAACCTCTAGAAAGACTCACTAAGAAAAAAAGGGGGCCCAAATAAAAAAAATGACTAATATAAGAGGAGAAATAACAAACACCACAGAAATACAATTATAGGAGAATATTACGGAAGCTTATATGCCAACAAATTGGCCAACTTAGAAAAAATGGATAAATTCCTAGAAACTTATAAGCTACCAAAACTAAAGTAGTAGGAAATAGAAAATTTAAACAGACCAATCACCAGCAATGAAATTGAATCGGCAATCAAAAAATTCTCCAAAAACAAAAGTCCAAGACCAGATGGCTTCACAGGCAAATTCTACCAAACATTTAGAGTTAATACCCATACGTCTCAAACTACTCCAAAAAATACAAGAGGAAGGAAACTTTCAAATTTATTGCATGAAACCAATATTACCCTGATACCAAAACCAGATAAAAACACCACAAAAAAAGAAAGAAAAAAAGAAAGAAAGAAAGAAAGAAAGAAGTTAAGAAAGAAAGAAAGAAAGAAAAGAAAAGAAAAGAAAAGAAAAAAGAAAAGAACGAACTACAGGCCAATATCTCTCATGAGTATACATGCAAAAATCCTCAACAAAATATTAGCAAACTGAATTCAAAAAATATATTTTAAAAATATACACCACTATCAAGTAGGACTTATTCCTGGGATGCAAGAGTGGTTCAATATTCACAAAACAATCAATATGATATATCACATCAATAAGAGAAAGGATAAAAAATCATATGATCACTTCAATAAATGCAGAGAAAGCATTTGACAAAGAACAACATCCATTCAGAATGAAAACGCTCTGCAAAGTAGGAAAGAAATCTAAATATACTACTAAAGAAAATGAGCAAACCATGAAAAAGACAATATCTCAACACAAAAAAGGCCTTATATGAAAAACCCACAGCTAACATCATACTCAATGGGGAAAAACTAGAGCTTTTCCCTTAAGGTCAGGAACAAGACAAGGATATCCACTTTTATTCAACATAGTACTGGAAATTCTAGCCACAGAAATTAGATAACATAAAGAAATAAAAGGCATCCACATTGGTAAGAAAAAAGTAAAACTCTCACTATTTGCAGATAACATGATACTACATATAGAAAACCCTGAAGACTCCACCAAAAAGCTACTAGAACTGATAAATGAATTCAGTAAGGTCACAGGATACAAAATCAAAGTACAGAAATCTGTTGCATTTCTATACACTAATAATGAAACAGCAGAAAGAGAAATTAAGAAAACAATCCCATTTACAATTTCACCAAAAATAACAAAATATATAGGAAAAACTTAACCAAAGAGGTGAAAGACCTGTACTCTGAAAACATTGATGAAAGAAACTGAAGATGACAAAGAAATGGAAAGATATCCCATGCTCATGAATTGGAAGAATATTGTTAAAATGTCTATACTACTCCAAGCAACCAATGCATTTAATGCAATCCCTATCAAAATATCAAGACTATTTCTCACAGAACTAGAATAAACAATCCTAAAATTTGTATGAAACCACAAAAAAAAAAACAACCAAAAAGCTAAAGCAATCTTCAAAAAGAAAAACTGGAGGCATTGCAATTCCAGATTTCAAGTTATATTACAATGCAGTAATAATTCAAATAGTATGTTACTGGCATAAAAAGACACATAGATCCATGGAATACAACAGAAAACCCAGAAATAAACCCATAATTATATGGTAAATTAATCTTTGAAAAAGCAGGAAACAATATCCAATGGGAAAAAGTCAGTCTCTTTAACAAATGGTGTTGAGAAAACTGGATTGCCACATGCAAAAGAATGTAACTGGACGACTTTGGCCATACACAAAAATAAACTCAAAATGGATTAAAGACCTGTATGTGAGACCTGAAACCATAAAAATTCTTGAAGAAAGCACAGGCAATAATCTCTCTGACACTGGTCATAGAAACACTTTTCTAGATATGCCCCTTGAGGCAAGGGAAATAAAAGCAATAAAAGTTGCTGGGACCACAGCAAACTTAAAAGCTTCTGCACAGCAAAGGAAACAATCAATAAAACTAAAAGACAACCCATGGAATGGGAGAAGATATTTGCAAATGACATATCCGATAAAGGGTTAGAATTCAAAATCTATAAAGAACTCCTGCAACTCAACATCCAAAAAACAGACAATTAAAAAATAGGCAGAAGACATGAACAGACATTTCTCCAAAGACAGATGGCCAACAGACACATGAGAAGATGCTCAACATCACACATCATCAGAGAAATGCAAATCAAAACTACAATGAGATATCATCTTACACCTGTCAGAATGGCTGAAATCAAAAACATAAGAAACAGCAAGTGTTGGCAAGGATGCAGAGAAAAAGTAACCCTCTTGCACAGTTGGTGGGAATGCAAATTGGTGCAGCCATTGTGGAAAACATTGTGGAGGTTCCTAAAAATGTTAAATATAGAACTACCCTATGATCCAGTAATCACACTACGGGTATTTACCCACCAAAATACAAAAACACTAATTCAAAGGGATACATGTACCCCTATGTTTACTGCAGCATTATTTACAATAGCCAAAGCATGGAAGCAGCCCAAATGTCCACTGGCAGATGAATGGATAAAGAAGATATGTATATATATATATATGTATATATATATATATACATTTACAATGGAATATTATTTAGCAATAAAAAAGAAAGAAATCTTTCTGTTTGCAACAACATGGATAGAGCTAGAGAGTATAATGCTAATGAAATAAGCCAGAGGGGGGAAAATACCATATGATATCATCATGAGTGGAATTTAAGAAACAAAACAAACAAGCAAAGGAAAAAAGAGACAAACCAAGAAACGACTCTTAACTATAGAGAACAAACTGATGGTTACCAGAGGGAGGTGGTGGGGGAACAGAGGAGATAGGGCATGAGGATTAAAGAGTACACTTCTCGTGATGAAACAAAACAAGGCAAAACAAAATAAAATGATGAAAAAATTAAAAACAAAACAAAACAAAAAAAAACAAAAGAAGAAAAGAAAGAAACTACCATGAGGCTTTCATGATTTAGAATTCTCTTCCTTTGGCAGGGCCCTACTTCCATGGTTGGAGTAAATGTAAATGAGCCTATGATTAGAAATCTCTCTTTAACTCTTTAAGATATTGCATAATCCACTAACAAGACAATAGCTGCCCAAGAAAAATCTTTACACTTTCCTGCCAAAGTTGCTCTTGGAGACAGGATATTCTTAACATCTTTTAGTTGAACAAATAAGTATCTGCTCTGTGGCCAACACCACCTGCTACATCTGCATTAACACTTCTGGGGAAGTTAAAACTCAGTTACATAAGATCTGAGCAAGGCACTAGGCTTAAAGGGTGACTCCTTCATCAGGGTCTTTCTTTGATTTATTTGAGTTTGATTGGTTTGGATCTTGGGTATCATATTCCAAAGTGCACTCCAAACACTGGTAATTATCCTGATCATAATCAAAATAACTCCCTCATATATTGTACTCTCTCAAACGCTTTACATGCATGTTTGCAGCTGCTAACCACCAGGAAAATGATCTCCCTAATACTGGGACATCATAAAAGGAATGAAAAGAATAACCAACTTACAGGTTGTGAACCTAAAGCCATGACCTATGTATATCACCGGGAATAAGCAAAAAATGCAATGACTTATGGATACCACACAAAGAACCAAGAAAAGCTGCAGGTAATAGCAAAGAGTAGTGCTAATGCCTTAAATTTTTATTGTATCTCTCTAAACTATTATCAAAAGAGGGAAAATATTAAAAAGAAACAAGAGGCCCAAAAAGAAGTCACTTGTACTAAGCCCATGTCACAAAACCAAGGCTTAAGGCCTAACCTAATTGCAGTTTCAGCTTTCTCCAGGAATGTAGTCTTAACTGTCAGTCTGTAATTTTCTCGTTAGCACCAATGAGGTAATCAATCTGCCACATAGACCTTTTTCACTTCCCAAAGAAAGATGAGGTAATCTGATCCTTCCTATCCCATCTCCCTTCTACTTACAAAAGCCTTCCATCTAGTGTAGGTCCTTGGAGCTCCTTTGTATTTGTTAGAAATGGAATGCTGCCTGATTCATGAGTCACGGAATAAAGCCAAGTAGATCTTCAAATTTACTCACTTGGATTTTTGTTATTTAACAGATATTTCTCCCTTTTCTTATTAGTTTGCATTGCCTTATGCATCCAGTGAATCAACTCTGCAGGAGCTGGATCCACCTCTAGATTTCATTGATAACTTTACCCTTAGTAACTTAGTACAGCACAGCTGCTACCCCATACCATGATTTCACACGTGGCCATCCAAAAAACCAAGATTATTCATGCTCTGCTCTTTCATTTTTTTCTCTTCCCAAACAACATTTTTATGACCAGGACCAAGCTACAAATCCCACTTCTGACACCAATGAAAGGTTCTGATTGCCCAATTCCAGTGTGTGGGTGTGGGTGTTCCCCCACATTACCAGGCATTCCACTGAGACTGAGTGTCCTACAATTCAACTCAACTCTGACACTACCTATCTGGAGATAGCATCATATTCCACAGGTAAAGGGCTCAGTCCCATAAGGCTGCCCTTCACTTCAGAGGTCAATTGTAAGTCTGGCTTGTTACCTATAGTTCTGACTGGCCAGCTGTACATCAGAGGTTCCTATGAACCCCTCTTTGGGTTTTAATGATTTGCTAGAGTGATTCACTAAAGTCAGGGGAATATTTGTTTACTAGATCACTGGTTTATTATAAAAGGATATAAGAGCCAGGTAGAAGATCAGCCTAGGACAGAGCATGGGGAAAGGGTGCAGAGCTTTCAAGCCCTCTTGAAACATGTGACTCTGCATCTCCACATGTTCACCAACCTGGAAGCACTCAGAACCCTGTCCTTTTGAATTTTTATGGTAGACTCATTGCATAGGCATGGTTGATTAAATCACTGGACACTGGTGATTGATTCGACTTCCCAGCCCCTCTCCCCTTCCAAGGGGTGGGTGGGGGTTGGGGAGTGGGACTGGAATTTCCAACACTCTAATCAGATGGTGTCTCTAGGCAACTACTCACCATCCTTAGGTGCAGATCAAAAGTTACCACATTAACATACAAAAGACACCTTTATCACTTTTTTAAAAAAATTAATTTACTGTCAAGTCAGCTAACATACAGTGTATACAGCATGCTCTTGGCTTCGGGAGTAGGTTTCCATGATTCATCATTTACATACAACACCCAGTGCTCATCCCAACAAGTGCTCTCCCCCAGCCCCCTATCAACCCTCAGTTTGTTCTCTGTATTTAAGAGTCTCTTATGGTTTGCCTCCCTCTCTGTTTGAAACTATTTTTCCCCCTTTTCTTCCCCCATGGTGTTAAGTTTCCCACATTCTACATATGAGTGAAAACATATGATATGTCTTTCTCTGATTTATTTCACTTAGCATAATATCCTCCAGTTCCATCCATGTTGTTGCAAATGGCAAGGTTTCATTCTTTCTCATTGCTAAGTAGTATTCCATTGTATATATAAACCACATCTTCTTTATCCATTTGTCAGCTGATGGACATTTGGGCTCTTTCCATAATTTGGCTATTGTTGAAAATGCTGCTATAAACATTGGGGTACATGTGCCCCTGTGAATCAGCATGCCTGTGTCCTTTGGATAAATTCCTAGTAGTACTACTGTTGGGTCATAGGGTAATTCCATTTTTAACACTGTTTTCCAGAGCGGCTGCACCAGTTTGCATTCCCACCAACAGTGCAAGAGGGTTCCCATTTCTCCACATCCTTGCCAACATCTGATGTGTCCTGAGTTGTTAATTTTAGCCACTCTGGTGTAAGGTGGTATCTCATTGTGGTTTTGATTTGTATTTCCCTTATGATGAGTGATGTTGAGCAGCTTTTCATGTGTCTGTTGGTCACCTGGATGTCTTTTTTGGAAAAGTGTCTATTCATGTCTTCTACCCATTTCTTCACTGGATTATTTGGTTTTGGGGTATTGAGTTTGATACAGTCTTTATAGATTTTAGATACTAACTCTTTATCCAATATGTCATTTGCAAATATCTTCTCCCATTCTGTCTCAGTTGCCTTTTAGTTTTGTTGATTGTCTCCTTTGCAGTGCAGCTTTTTATCTTGATGAAGTCCCAATAGTTCATTTTTTATTTTATTTCCCTTGCCTTTGGAGACATGTCGAATAAGAAGTTGCTGAAGTTAAGATCAAAGAAGTTGTTGCCTGTTTTCTCTTCTGGGGTTTTGATGGTTTCCTGTCTCACATTTAGGTCTTTCATCCATTTTGAGTTTATTTTTGTATATGGTGTAAGAAAGTGGTCTAGTTTCATTCTTCTGCATGTTGCTGTCCAGTTCTCCCAGCACCATTTGCTAAAGAGACTGTCTTTTTTCCACTGGATACTCTTTCCTGCTCTGTCAAAGATTAGTTGGCCATACATCTGTGGGTCCAATTCTGGGTTTTCTATTCTATTCCATTGGTCTATGTGTCAATATAGTATTGGCACAAAAACAGTTTTGGTGATTACAGCTTTGTGACACCTTTATCAGTTTGATCAATTAGGGAATTCCAACGGGTTTCAGGAACTCTGTGCCAGAAATGGGACAAAGATCAAATATATATTTCTTATTATAAATCATAGCATCATAGTCACAGAATAATGTAATGTTCTAATATGAATCTAGCTGCACTATTATGAAAAAATAGTGATTCATGTATTTTTTGCTAAAGATTTCTAAAAAACATATTTGTCATTCAGTAACTTTCTCTAAGAATAATAATTAGAATTCTGGAGATGTGGGAATTTTCTAAAATCAACCATGGCACCTACTTTTAAGTCTAAAGGTCTTAAAATGAAAAGTACTATACACCATGAAAAGTTTTTTAAGTTTTCTCATCAATTATAAAGTGAGTTGCTTGCTTTTAAAGACGAATGTCTTTCATTAGCAAAATAACTCAATTTCCTCAATATTTTTTCAGAACGCATCTTTGATTTCTAGTTGTGGAACTAGATTGAGTCTTTGAATCAATACTTTGCATTTTTACATAGCAACTTTGATGCATGTAAAAACTCTTCAGAAAAAAGATACCAGACCATATATTTCTATTTACAATGCTTTCTTCAAGGGGAAGATGAAATTTGGCTATTTATGAATATTAAATGCACTACCATTCTATTGCAAACTTATAGCATGGTTCTGGTTATGTGTGTTTTGAGTAGTAGAAGTTAGCTCTAAGAAAGTAATTTGGTAAACAATAATGCCTCAAACTCTCAGACAGCCAACTACATTTAACTATTTTGTGTAATGAAATCATAGGTACAGTTATGACCTATAGAAATGCAAGGCTTATGTGATTATCACTTTTGAGGCATTTATTTAGTACTTTAAGTAACAAACACTAAATTTTGTGTTGTTTCCTTAAGAATTCTGCCCACATAAAAAGATAATAAACCTCTCAATTACTAAGAAATAGATTGGGGTGGGAGAGAGTGAAACTAAAGCAGATATAACAGCGTCTCAAAAAACAGGAATCAAATCTAACTACAATAATGAAACCAGAGGCTTTGATTCTAGAGTGATCAGATTCCTGCTTCACTACAGATTAGAAGTAGCAAATTAAAATCAAAGAAGATATCAAACACTCAAAAAGCATAGCAGAATGGAACCATTTAATGTAGAAACATTTGGTAGTGTTGGTGAAGGTCATTGAGAAGACTTGACCATCAGTTGACCCATGAGTGGGACCTGGGCAAGAGAGGCTCCTCCCTCCCTCCCCTGTCCTTGGAATGTGGGTTCCATTTGCCTTTCCCACTCCTAGAGGATGTTCCAAGGACATAGCCTTGAGAAAGTCCTGTGACGTTGAGGACACCTGCAGGTATACGTGACTGAACCCAGTTAAAGCCTCTATATACACTTTTTTTAAAAAATCACTTTAAAAAAATATTTATTTTTGAGAGATTGAGAGAGAGCACAAGTGGGGCAGAGAGAGAGAGAGGGAGACACAGAATCCAAAGAAGGCTCCAGGCTCTGAGCTGACAGCGGCAAGCCCACCTGATATGGGTCTTAAACTTACAAACTGTGAGATCAGGACCTGAGCTGAAGTTGGATGCTCAATCAACTGAGCCACCCATGCTCCCCTCTATATAAACTTTTAAGATTTGATGGGTGGGTGAAGGAATCCACTCTTCTTGCTGCTGCCCAAGACACCCCTTGTATGTAAGTTCCCTTTCTTTATTAAAACTGCCACCTACCAACCTGGAGTGGCCTGCCTCTTTCTGTCCTCTGAGAACAGCAGCCATTTTCAGATTTCACCTAGGAAACTAACAAGGTGGTTGCAAACCAAGAGGTAATGCCAAATCTACAAGTTTGAATACCGCAAACATGTCTGCTACATAAGTTGACATGCCAGCAGTCCTTCAAATTCAAAATCAGCACCCAAAGCTAACTAATAATTACTTCAACTCAGGATAATTTTTCATTCACTAAAAACTATTCTATATATGTTGGAAGAAGGCACAGAACCATGCATTTTATTTAAAAACGTATATCCAAAGTTGATAAGGTTTAGGATATTTCTAAAAAATTATGTAAGCTGAAATAAGAGCCTTGAACAAAGCACCCTCATATGTGTTGAGTGAAAGAAAAAATTTATTCCTTAAAGGTGTTTAATAGGTAAGGACCTACTATATTATTTACAATAAGTAGTAAAGCACAATAGAGAAAAAGCTGTGATCCTTGGGTTGGGTATGAACTTTTCTTGATTGTATGAACTTTTTAGAAGCACCCTAAAGATTGTAAAACATGTTTATTCACTTAATTTTTATTTTATATTTTAATTTTTTAAATTTAGTTTGAGAGAGAGAGAGAGAGAACAAGGGTGAGTGCACACTTGGGAAGGAGGGGCAGAGAGAGAGAGGGAGAGAGAGAATCCCAAGCAGGCTCTGCGCTGTTAGCACAGAACCTGACGTGGGGCTCGATCCTATTGAACCATGAGATCATGACTTGAGCCGAAATCAAGAGCCAGACGTTTAACTGACTGAGCCACCCAGGTGCCCCATATTTCCTTAATTTTTAAATAAAATTTTACCTTGGAACATTAAATGAGGGCAGAAAAAAACTTGCCAACATTATTTTTTAGGTAGAGCAGCTGAAAGTTTAAGTGATTTGAGGAAGTAAAAGAGGAAAACCAAGGTTTTCATGCTATTTTTTATCATTCTGCCCTTTTCCCCTACCACTATGCCTTAGACATCTGGAAGCTGACAAGAGTAACTAAGGATTGGCAGTCTCTGCCCCACAGCTATGACTTTACCCTTAAAGTTTCAAAGGCATAGGCACAATTCATACCACCCTTGGTCCAAGAACTACCTGAAACTAGTTCACTTGCTTATTCTTTAACTTCTCCAGTGACCCTCAAGAGCAAACACTATCAGAAATTCTATCCTTGTTCACTTTTTTAAAATGTTTATTTATTTATTTTTTGAAAGAGATAGAACACGAGCAGGGGAGGGGCAGAAAGAGAGGGAGACACAGTATCTGAAGCAGGCTCCAGGCTCCGAGCTGTCAGCACAGAGCCCGATGAGGGGCTCGAACTCACGAACTGAGAGATCAGGACCTGAGCCAAAGTCGGACACTCAACAGACTGAAGCACCCAGGCGCCCCACTTGTTCACTTCTTTAAAGCCCAGTACTTAGAATGATGCCTGGCTCAAAAACAATTTATGAATAAATTATCTAGTTCCCAAGTCAGAAACAAAGAAACATGCTTAATTTCTTCTTCTTTAGCCCCACATTCAAATTGATCATCAAACCCTATAATTATTAAATCCTTATCTCTTGAATATGCCTACTTCTCTTCAGGTCTACAATCCTTACCTAATTTGCCTACATTACCAGCCTACATTACTTCAACTAACTCGTTTCTGTTGTTTTGTTCCTTTTCAATATGTAGAGATACAGCAATCTTTCTAATATGCATGTTAAGCATGTCACTTACCTGTTTAAAATATATTGACTTACCATGGCCCTTAAAGTCCAGACTCCTTAACACAACATACAAGTCCCTTCATGACTGTAATTGTTTTACAGACTTATCTATACTTGTTCCCTTATTATACTGAAAGACTTGCAGTCCTCTGATGGGTTATATCCTCTGTTACCTTGGGGCCTAATCACATACTGCTTTGATGTTCCTGCGATCTCTTCATGGGTCTTCATCTTGGAATGGTTAATTCCTATTCATACTTCAGAAGGTGGTTTAGCCACCTCCTGAAGAAGCTCTCCCTGACCTGCCCTCTCAACAAAGCTGGTTTAGATGCTCCTTTCTACTCAAGAACAGTGTATTTGCTTGATTTCCCACTCTATAAGTTCCTTAAGAGTAAGAATTGTGGCTCATTTACCTTTGTCTCTCCAGGGCTCAGTATATTTATTAAATAAATGAATGAACAAATTTTAGTGACCAACTTCACTCCAATTTAAGAATATAATGCTGTAATCTCATTGTTCATTTTTATCACCTGGAACTCTGCATCTCTGAAACTTTGTCTTATTGTACCATCCTGTGACCAAAAACTACTGTCTTTCCAGTGCTCTCACACTTATAAGTAAAAGAAAAGGGGCCTTTGCTTTCTTTATTCTGCCAGCCTAGACATGTCAGCAACTTACTCTGAAATAGTTGGGAGGGGGGTAGTTTTTACACTGTATTTAAAAAGAATGCTTGGGGCGCCTGGGTGGCGCAGTCGGTTAAGCGTCCGACTTCAGCCAGGTCACGATCTCGCGGTCCATGAGTTCGAGCCCCGCGTCAGGCTCTGGGCTGATGGCTCGGAGCCTGGAGCCTGTTTCCGATTCTGTGTCTCCCTCTCTCTCTGCCCCTCCCCCGTTCATGCTCTGTCTCTCTCTGTCCCAAAAATAAAATAAAAAACGTTGAAAAAAAAAATTAAAAAAAAAAAAAAAAAAGAATGCTTGCCAATTCTTTTGAGACAAATGATTTATGGTGAATGTAAAATATGGCTAAGTATAGCTTTGAGGTTGGCAGCTAGATCAGATCTATGGGCTAAGCCTGTCACTTGTGGGCCACATTATTAGATACCTCCAGTTGGATTTGTCACAGGCACCATGATCTGAACATGTCCAAAACTGATAGGAAATTTTTCCTACTAAACCTGTGTGGATGAAAGGCTTGCTAACTGCCTAGTCTCTTGGCCAGAAACTTGTAGTTATCCTAGAATCATCCCTCTACCATATACTTCATATCCAAACACTGGCCAAATCACCTTGAGTTTATGTACCTAACTCACACGCATATCTCCTTGCGCTCCCCACTGCCACAGCCTTATTTTAAGCTTGCATTATCCTGCACCTGGCCTACTCCAATTAGCTCTAAATTAACCCCTGCCTCCAAATGTGCCTTTTCTTCCCACATTGACTTCCTTCATGATAAACACATGGCTTATTAAATATAGAACCATCTATTCTAGTGATTTTCAAGCTAGGGTTCAGGATCTGCCAATTTTGTGCAAGGCTTTTATTTTGATTTTTAATACAGATCTCAGATTATCAGGATGACCATTTATGATGGCATTAATGTCAAGCAATACTCCTTTTAATGACTGAAAGGTAAGGAGGCAAATTTAATATATAAGTGACACATTTGTTCCTCATGAAAGGCAAGTTATATAGAGAGCTGTGGTGGGAAAATGGAATCCACTATCCAATGACTGGAATGCAAAAGACCACACTGCATTAATGGTCACTACAAAATTCACACTGATGCAATACAGTTTCCTCAAAACATCATCCATTGCTTAACGTCATAAATTTGAATTTTACCATTCCTATAGTTCTCTTTGCATTTATTTTTACTTTTTAGTTGTATAAAGCTCTAAGTAGTTTATAACTGGTCTTTATGTTTGTACATACTTACGTACAACAGATGCAGTTTAAGTCAATACTGAATGGCTGTGAGAAATTTCTTTAAAAGTGTTTGAGACATCAAGTTTGAGAAACGAGGATCTACCCATCGAATCATACACATTAAGTTGAGAGTAGCTTGAAATTACATATTTTCTGTGCCATAGGCTAAATTGCCTTTTTAGGTCATTACCACACAAATCTCTGTGAGTGGAATGGAGGCTGTTCCAGTTACTATAGTTGCAAGACAACCCCCAAATTTAGTGATATAAAACAACCATTTATTATGCTCATGAATTCTGTGGGCTAGGAATTTAGACATAACACAGTCATGACATCTTATCTCTGTTCCAAGATGTCTGGGGCTTCAAGTAGAAGACTTGGACTAGACTATAGATGAAGAAGAAGAATGTAGCTAGAAGACGACTTTCAAGTAGATGACCAGGAGCTAGAATACTGACAGTTTGTTCATTAACACATCTAGAAATTGATGCTACCTGTTGCCTGGGTGCCTCACTTCCTTACCACATAGACCTCTCCATGTCGTCTCTCTTTGTGGGCTAGTTTTTGGTTTCCTATAGAATGGTACCTAAGTTCCAAGGGCAAGAGAGAGAGAGAAAGAACCAGGCAAATACTATCTCTACTGTACTTTATAAGCCAGACTTGGAAGTCATAGATTTTATTCATTAAAAGTTACTCCAATGGAACAGAATCAAGAGCCCAGAAATGAACTCATGCATATTTGGTCAACTAATATTTGACAAGGGGTCCAAGAATACTCAATGGGAAAAAAAAAAAGCCTTTTGAATAAATGCTGCTGGGAAGACTGTATATTCACATGTAAAAAAATGAAACTAGACGTCTATCTTACAATACTCACAAAATTACCTTAAAACAGATTAAAGACTTAAATATAAGACCTGGAACCATAACACTTCTAGACAATATAGGAAAAGAGTTCTTTGACATGGGTGTTGGTAATGAAAAACTAGCCGAACTATATACAACAAAAAGGCTGCACAGCAAAAGGAACAATCAACAAAATGAAAAGACAATCTAGAATGGGGAAAAATATTTGCAAACCCTATATCTGATAAAAGATTAATATCCCAAATAGTTAAAGAATTCATACATCTCAATAATAAAGCAAATAATTCAATTTAAAAATGGTCAAAGGACCTGAACAGGCATTTTTCCAAAGACATAGGAATGGCCAATAGGTACATGAAAAGATGCTCAACATCAATAATTATCAGGGAAATGCAAATCAAAACCACAATAAGACATTACTTCACACCAGTTAAAACAGGTTGCATCAAGAAGATAAGAGATAACAAACACTGGCAAGGATGTAGAAAAAAAGGAACGCTTGTGCCCTCTTAGTGGGACTGTAAATTGGTAAAGTCATGATAAAAAACAGTACAGAAGTTCCTCAAAATACTAAAAATAGAACTACCATATGAGCCACCAATTCCACTTCTGGAAATATATGTGAAGGAAATGAAAACACTGTTGAAGAGATACCTCCATCTCCATGTTCATAGCAGCATTATTTACAACAGCCAAGGAAGGCATGTGAACAACTTAAGTAAGTCTCCATGACCAGATAAACGGATAAAGAAAGTGACATATACATACAAAATGGAATATTATTCATCCATAAAAAAGAGGTAATCCTGACATTTGTGACTGAGACCATTATGTTAGGTGACATAAATCACAGAAAGACAAATAATGTATGATCTTACTTATATGTGCAATCTTAAACAAAACAAACTCAGGGCGCCTGGGTGGCTCAGTCAGTTAGGCTTCCAACTCTTGATTTTGGCTCAGGCCATGGCCTCACAGTTTCATGAGTTCAAGCCCCATGACGGGCTCTGTGCTGACAGTGTGGAGGCTGCTTGGGATTCTCTCTCTCCCTGTCTCTCTGCCCCTTCTCCGTGTGCTCTCTCTCTCAAAATAAATAAATATTTAAAACAAACAAACAAAGGGAAATATCTTAGCCTGTTAAGGTTGCTATAACAAAATATCACAGATTGGGTGGTTTATAAACAACAAATAATAAACAACAAACATTTATTTCTCACTGTTCTAGAGGCTGGAAATTAGAACAGGGTGCCAGTATGATAGAGTGAGCAACTTCTTCTGAGTCACAAACTTCTCACTGTACCCCCGCAAGGCAAAAAAGGCCAGGGAGCTCTCTGAAGCCTCTTTCATAAGGGCACTAATACACTAAATTCTCCAAACAAAAGACATAGAATGGCTGAATGGATAAAATTAAACAAAACAATATTCATTTATATACTGCTTACAAGTCAAATGTAAAGACATACACAGACTAAAAGTGGAAAGATGCAAAAGATATTCCAAGCAAATGGAAACCAAAAGAAAGCTGTGGTAGATACACTTTTAACAGACAAAATAGACTTTATTAAAGACTAATAAGAGATAAAGAAGGGCATTACGTACTGATAAAAGGGGTTAATCCATCAAGAGGATATAACGTTTATAAATATTTATGCACCCAATATAGTAGCACCCAATTAATAAAGCAAATATTAATATATCTAAAGGAAGACACAGCATTACAAGAATAGTAGGGGACTTTAATAGTCTGCTTATATCAATGAATAAATCACCCAGACAGAAAAATCAATAAGGAAACATCAGCCTTAAATGACGTTAGACCAGATGGACTTAACAGACATATACAGAACAGAACATCCAAAAGCAACAGAATGCATGTTCTTGTCAAGTGCACATAGAACATTCTTCAGGACAGATCATATGTTAGTCCACAGAATACATCTTAATTTTTATTTTATTTATTTTTTTTTTAAGTAGGCTTCATTCCCATTGTGGAGCCCAACAAAGGGCTTGACTGAACTCATGACCCTGTGCTCAAGACCTGGGCTGAGATCAAGAGTCGGATACTTAACCAACTGAGCCACCCAGGCACCCCAACACATCTTAAATTTAAAAAGATTGAAATCATATCAAGCATCTTTTCTGATGACAATGGTATAAAACTAGAAATTTTTACAAGCACAAAATGAAAAAATTCACAAATATACAGAAATTAAACAATATGCCACTGAATAATCAATGTATTAAAGAAAATAAAAGAGAAATAAAAAACATATTGATTGTACACTGAAGGAAACCATCAACAAAATTAAAAAGGAACCTACTGAATGGGAGAAGAGATCAATAAGTGATATATCCAATAAAGGATTAATTCAACATATATAAAGAACTCCTACATCCAAAACCAAAAACAAACAAACAAACAAACAATATCATTAAAAAATGGGTAGAGGACATAGACATTTTTCCAAAGAAGACATATAGATGGTTGATATAAAAAGATGCTCAGGGTGCCTGGGTGCCTCAGGGTGCTGTGCTAACAGCTCCGAGCCTGGAGCCTGCTTCAGATTCTGTGTCTCCCTCTCTCTCTTCCTCTCCCCTGCTTGCACTCTGTCTCTATCTCTCAAAAGTAAATAATAAACATCAAAACATAAATAAATAGAAAGATGTTCAACATCACTAATCATCAGGGAAATGAAAATCAAAACCATAATGAGCTAGCCCCTCACATCTGTCAGAATGGCTAGTGTCAAAAGACAATAACAAGTGTTGGTAAGGATGTGGAAGAAAAGGGAACCCTTGTGTACTATTGGTGGAATGTAAATTGGTATAGCTATTATGGAAAATAATATGGAAGTTCCTCAAAAAAATTTTAAAAAATACCACACAATACAGCAGTTTCACTTCTGGGTATTTACCCAAAGAAAACAAAAATACTAATTTGAAAATATATATGCACCCCTATGTTCAATGCATCATTATTTACAACAGTCAAGATATGGAAGCTCCCCAAGTGTCCATCAATGGATAAATGGATAAAGAAAGTGTGGTATTATATATACAATGGAGTATTACTCAGCCATAAGAATGAATGAAATCTTGCATTTATGCCAAATGGTTAGACCTACAGGGTATTCTGATAAGTGAAATAAGTCAGACAAAACCAAATGCTATATGATTTCACTTATATGTGGAATATAAAAAAACAAAACAAAAACAGACTCAAATACAGAGAACAAACTGGTGGTTGTTGCGGGTAAAGAGATGGGCAAAATAGGCAAAGGGGATTAAGAAGTACAAACTTCCAGTTATAAAATAAGTCAGTCACAGGGATGTAAAATATAGCATAGAGAATATAGTCAATAATGTAATAATTTTTTATGGTGACATGGTAACTATATTCGTTGTTTTGAGCATTTTCATAATGTATATAAATGTTGAATCATTATGTTATATGCCTGAAATTAATATTGTATGTCAACTATATTTCAATTAAAAGTAAATTAATTTAAATAATATCTTGAGACAAATGAAAATACAACATCAAAATTTATGGGATGCAGCATAAAGTGCTTCTAAGAGGGAAGTTCACAGTGATAATTGCCTACCTCAAGAAATGAGAGGCCCCTGAGTGGCTCAGTTAGTTGAGCATCTGACTCTTGAGTTAGACTCAGGTCATGATCCCAGGGTCATGGGATCAAGCCCAGGTGTCGGGCTCTGCACTGAGCATGGGGTCTGCTTGAGATTCTCTCCCCCCTTCTCTCTCTCCCCCTCTCTCCCCCCTCCCCCACCCCTCTTCCCCCCTCACAATCTCTTGTTCTCTCTCTCAAAAAAAAAAAAAAAAAAAGACAAATCTCAAATAAACAATCTAAGTTTATACCTCAAGGAACTAGAAAAAGAACAAACAAAGCCCAAAGTTAGCAGAAGGAAGGAAATAAGAAAAACCACAACAGAAATAAATGAAATATAGAGTAAAAAGACAATACAGAAGATCAATGAAACTAAGAACTGGTTCTTTGAAAAGATAAATGAAATTGACAAACCTTGAGGCACCTGGGTGGCTCAGTCGGTTGAGCGCCCGACTTCAGCTCAGGTCATGATCTCGCGGTCAGTGAGTTCGAGCCCCGCGTCCGGCTCTGTGCTAACAGCTCACAGCCTGGAGCATGTTTCAGATTCTGTGCCTCCTTCTCTCTCTGACCCTCCCCCATTCATGCTCTGTCTCTCTCTGTCTCAAAAATAAAAATAAAATAAAATAAAAATTGACAAACCTTTAGCTAGACTCACCAAGCAAAAAAAGAAGAGGACGTAAATAAAATAAAATCAGAAAGAGATGTTACAAATGATATCACAGAAATACAAAGGATCATAAGAGACTACAATATCTGAATGATTATACGCCAACAAATTTGACAATCTAGAAGAAATGGATAAATTCCTAGAAACATATACCCTACCAAGACTGAATCACAAAAAAATAGAAAATCTCAACAGACCAATCACTAGTAAGGAGGTTGACTCAGTAATCAAAAGCCTTCCAAGAAACAAAAATCCTGGACAGTTTCACTGGGGAATTCTACCAACATTCAAATAAGAATTAATACCAATTTTTCTCAAACTACCAAAAAAGAGGAGGGAACTCTTCCAAACTCATTTTATGAGACTAGCATTACCCTGAAACTGAAACCAGACAAGGACACCACAAGAAAATTACAGGCCAATATCTCTGCTGAACATAAATGGAAAAATTCTCTACAAAATATTAGCAAATCAAATTCAAAAATACATTAAAAAAAGCATACACCCAGATCAAGTGAGACCTATTCCAGCAATGCAAGCATGGTTCAACATCTGCAAAATCAATGTGATACAACAAATTAACAAAATGAAATAGAAAAATCATATGATCATCTAGATAATGCAGATGGAGAAAAAGCATTTGACAAAAATTCAACACCCACTTATGATAAAAATTCTCAAAGTGAGTAGAGAGGAAACACATGTCAACATAATAAAGGCCATATATGACAGGCCCACAGCTAATATCATACTCAACACTGAAAAGTTGAAAGCTTTCCTTCTAAGATCAGGAACAAAACAAGGATGCTTATTACTCTTGCCACTTTTATTAAACATAATATTGGAAGTCCAAGCTGGAACAATTAGTTAAGAAAAAGAAAGCCAAGTTGGAAAGGAAGAAATAAAACCGTCACTATCAAGACATGATATTATATATAGTAAACACTGAAGACCCCACCAAAAAAAGCATTGGAATAAACGAATTCAGTCAAGTTGCAGGATATAAAGTTAATATACAGAAATCTGTTGTGTTTCTATATAATAATGAACTACCAGAACGAGAAATTAGAAAAAAGTCTCATTTACAACTGCATCAAAAAGAATAAAAACCTAGGAATAAATTTAACCAAGGAAATGAGAGACTTGTATGCTGAAAACTATAAGACATTAATGAAAGGAAATGGAAGACACAAATAAATGGAAAGATATTTTGACCTCAAGGATTGGAAGAATAATGTTAAAATGTCTATACTACTCAAAGCAAACTATAGACTCAACGCAATCTATATCAAAATTCCAATGGCACATTTCACAGAAATAGAACAAACAAACCTAAAATTTGTATGGAGCTACAAAGGGCCTTAAATAGCCAAAGAAATCTTGAGAAAGAACAAAACTGGAGGCATCACATTCCCTGATTTCAAACTAAATTACAAAGCTGTAAATAATCAAAACAGTATGTTATTCACACACAAACAGATACATAGATCAATGGAAAGACTAGAAAGCCCAGAAATAAACCTATGCATATATGGTCAATAAATTTATAACAAAAGATCCAAGAATATACAACGGGGAAAGGACAGTCACTCCAATAAATGGTGTTAGCACACCTGGACAGCCACATGCAAGTGAATGACACTGGTCCACTATCTTACAGCATACACAAAAAATTAACTTAAAATGGATTAAAGACTTGAACATAAGACCTGAAACCATATAACTCTAGAAGAAAACATAAGTGGTAAGCTCCTTAACACCAGTCTTAGTGATGATTTTTTTGGATCTGACACCAAAAGCAAAAGCAACAAACTCTCAAATAAGCTAAAAAGCTTCTGCAGAGCAAAGGAATCCAACAACAAAATGAAAAGGCAACCTACTGGATGAGAGAAAATATTTGCAATCATATCCTTTTTAAGGGATTAATATCCAAAATATACAAAGAAGTCCTATAACTCAATAGCAAAAACAAAAACCAAAACCAAACAAACAAAAAAACCCACAGACACAAACAAAAAACCAAAACAATCTAAGGGCACTAATTCCAATCATGAAAACTCCACTCTCATGATCTAATTAATCAGCTCCCAAAGATCCTACCTCCTAAAAACATTAACTTGGACATTAGGTTTTCAACATATGGATTTTGGGGGACACAAACATGTAGACCACAGAAGAGGAATTAGACTCCACCTTTTAATGGGAGGGGTATCAAAGTTCTGCAACAGCATGTGGGATAAAAAAACATTGTTGTGGGTATTCCTCGAAAATATGCCGCAGAGGCTACATGAAGATGAAGAATCCTTATTCCCAGACATCTTTCAGTTATACATTTTATAACTGCCCTGTTAATTCTAAACATCTTTAGAGAAACTAATACATACTGCCTATTATGCACCAGGCACTGTTAAAGGCACTATAATGTGTTTTTACTATATTAAGATTATTCAATTCTGCTGTAAAAATTGAAAGAAACTAAGTGTGGGAGCAACTGGCTTGTAAAACACAAGAAGATTCATAAGATATGTTAAGTATAAACAGTAGAGGGGTGCCTGGGTGGCTCAGTTGGTTGTGTCTGACTCTTCATTTTGGCTCTTGTCATGATCTCACGGTTCCTGAGATTGAGCCCAGGCTCTACACTGACAGTGTTGAGACTGCTTGTGATTCTCTCTCTCCCCCTCTCTGCCCCTACCCTGCTCATTCGCTCTCTCTTTCAAAATAAATTAAAAAGATTTTTTAAAAGGATAAATAGTAAATATGTTTTTAACCTATGAGGCATGTTACAGACAAAATATGTTGAACATAGATAAAAATAATGGAAGAAATGAATGTCACAGACAGAAATGGCTGGAAGGAAGGGCGCCTGAGTGGCTCAGTCGGTTAAGTATCCGATTTCAGCTCAGGTCATGATCTCACAGTTCATGGGTTCCAGCCCCGCATCAGGCTCTGTGCTGACAGCTCAGAGCCTGGAGCCTGCTTCTGTGTCTCCCTCTCTCTCTGCCCCTCCCCTGCTCATGTGTTGTCTGTCTCTCTCTCAAAAATAAATACAAATGTTAAAACAAATTTTTTTAAAGAAATGGCTGGAAGGAGTAAGTAGATCTTAAATATTCATAAGGTAAAGATCATGTCACTTCTAGATTGACAACTATCTTATCCCTAAATCAGCCGCCAATTGGTGACATCCATTTTGGCCCCACAAGGGCTCTTCCCAAGAAACACAGATAAAACTCAGCTGATCAGCAGGTTAATTTATGGCAAGTTACACCTGTGAGCAGGCCTACCTGCTCCTGCACCTTTCCAAAAGAGCATGTGTTGACTTCATCTTCTGTCTGTTGAGATCCCTTCCTAATCCTTAACTCTGTTCTTAATAACTTCACCACCCGTCAGGAAAGCTGATGCAGCAAGGCCAGGATATATGAACATTGAAGAACATTCAGATTTGGATGGTAAGGTCTTTCCTTCCACTCCTTCCCTTCCCCATACCCTGTTTTAGATAGGTTAGCTACCTCGTCTCTTTCCCCTTGATGTAGGTTTTAAATTAATAAACTGTGTAATCCAAGCAATTCAGTTTGACCTCAACCTTTCTGTTCCATGACCTCTAGGATGGCCTGATTAGTAGCATAAGTGTGCTTGGAAGCTACCACTGTAATTTCCCACCCCATGAAGAGCTTTACAAGTGAAGTGTTATTAAATTCACACAACAATCTTATTAGGAAGGAATTATTACTCTTATCCTACAGGTGAGGACACTGAATCTCACAGAGGCTAAGTAACTTGTCCAAGGTAGCACAGCTAATAAGTGGGGGAGCTAGAACTCATGCCCACGATGATATAGCTCCAGGATCCACTTTCTTTTTCACTAAGCTCATTCATTTTTGTATCTTCAATAGCAAATACTATGACTGACCTATAGTAGACATATTGTTTGATAACCTTAATTAAATGACAGAATCTTTGCTCTTAATTTATTTGCCATATGGCCAATGATAAATTATCTGAGCTCCTTAAGACTCGGGAGTGCCTCACAAAATTTAGCTATTATTTAAAGTCAATATATGTGGGGCGCCTGGGTGGCTCAGTGGGTTAAGCATCCGACTTCAGCTCAGGTCACGACCTCGCGGTCCGTGAGTTCGAGCCCCGCGTCGGGCTCTGGGCTCATGGCTCAGAGCCTGGAGCCTGCTTCTGATTCTGTGTCTCCCTCTCTCTCTGCCCCTCCCCTGTTCATGCTCTGTCTCTCTCTGTCCCAAAAATAAATAAATGTTAAAGTCAATATATGTAAAAAAATTTCCTTAGCACCTGACCCCTAGTAATTGCCTGAAAAAGGATACCCCTCATCCCCGACTCTAGGGCAGGTTTTAGAAAGAGCTGTCCGGGGTGGCTCAGTCCGTTAAGCTTCTGACTCTGGCTCAGGGCATGATCTCACGGTTTGTGGGTTCAAGCCCCACATCAGGCTCTGTGCCGACAGCTCAGAGCCTGGAGCCTGCCTCAGATTCTGAGTCTCCCTCTCTCTGCCCCTTCCCAGCTCATGCTCTCTCTTTCAAAAACAAATAGTGAACATGAAAGAAAGAAAGAAAGAAAGAAAACGAAAGAAAGAAAGAAAGGGCGAGCTGTGAGGCATTTTCCAAGCTTCATCTTCTATCCCATCTACCATACTCCACATGGCTATCCACAGAACAGGCGCATGTTGTTTGTGGTTCAAGGCTCCCTCCACATGTCAGCTTGAAGCTACTTCATCTCTTTTCACCTCGCCTTTATTTGCTAGACCAAACCATGCTTTCTTTCGGTCGTAGTTCTCAGATTCGTCCCCCCCCCAACCCCCGAGAGATGGGCAGGAGTCCTCCAATGACACTGTCGTGGCTGTCAGCACAGCGCCTGCCGCCCACGCCCCGGGGAGGGAGAACCTCGTCTCTCCACTACTTCAACTTTTCAGCCTTGAACAGATCACTCAGGGAGGCGGGGCAGCCCGCCGCTCTCTAGTTAATCACCCCTAGTGAGGTCTCCGGAGGCCGCGCGGCTGCATCTGCAGGAGGAGGGGCACGGCTGTACCCGCCTCACGCCGAGGTCCCGAAGATCAAGGGACTGCCTCACCAGCGCGCTCAGCATAACGCCCCCTTGGTGAGAGCCCAACAGCCGCTTCCAAACGCTTAGTTTGTTGAAACAATTTCACGGGGCTTCCACAACGTCTCCCCGAATTGAGTCCTTTTCCTCCTCCTCCTCCTCCTCGCTCTCAAGCCCCACCTACCCCATCCACAAACACACTTTTCCCTCAACCGCTTCTTTTCGGTTGCCGAAATACGAAACAAGACAGCCCTTCCTCCTCATTAATTTTTTAACGGTGCGGTTTTCTTTTTAAGCCAATAGTGTGGCTTTGCCCAACACCGCTTCACACACGAATAGCGTTTGCTCCTCATCTCCTCCAGCGAGTGGTCTTACCGCGCCCCCCCCCCCCCCCGGCAGTCTCTCAGGACAGACCGACTTAGCGCGACATACCGTGTTTCTGAGGCAAGGCGAGAGCTAGCTGGAGAATCCGGACCGGGAGAGGTAAACCAGGCGTGTCCGGGCACCTCCGGGACCAGGGAGTAGAGCCCGGACCCCGCCAGGCGGGCGGGGCCGAAAGCCGCAGGCCGAATCCCTCACGCCGCGAGCGAGTAGGCGAGGCCCGCGGGTTCCGGGCTGGTTCTGCTGGGGGCCGGCGGGAGGCGGAGCCGGGAGGTCGGTGGGCGGGGCCTCCTGGAGCGGGCGGGGCCTCGAGACGGGGGAGGCGGGGACGGCAGGCGCTGGGAGTCCCTCACTGGGCAGGCGGGAGGCGGGGTCCGCGCAACGGTTGGTGCGGGGTTGGTCGAGGCCGAGAGATGTCCGCAGGCCGCAAGCGAGAGGCGGGGCCGGCCGGAGTAGGCGGGTCCCTGAGGCCGGGAGGCCGGGCCAGGCGGGTGCAGGGGGGAGTTGTTCAATCGGCCTGCGAGAAAGCGGAGCCGACGGGAGTGGGAGGGGTCTGTGCAGCAGGAGGCGGGGCGGGCTCAGTGGGCCAGTGGGCCACCTGGGTCCTGTCAGAGTTGGAGGTGGTCCGCTGCTCTTGGTTCCTTCAGCTCCCGTAGCTCTGGCGGAATCTGCGCGATGGGTGACCCGGAAAGGCCGGAAGCGGCCAGGCCCGAGCTGGGTGAGGTAAATGTTGCTGCCGTTCCCTGTCCCGCCCCACAGTCACGCCTGGCCTTTAGGTTGCAAATTGCAGCGGGGACCTGCAAGGTGCAGGACAGCTGTAGGAAATTTTACCCATTGTGGTCGGCAATCCGGTGCAGGCCCGGCCGCGAGCCCTCGCCGCAGCCTGGTTTCGTGGTTGTGAGTTCCCGGGAGGCCGTCCCAGGGGAGGAGTGACGAGGGAGCCGGGTTTCTGCTCCGCTGCTCTGCTCCGGAGCCAGCCAAGGGCAACGCTCTGAGGTTTCAGGCCGGGCCGAGGAGCCCCTCCCCACAATCCTTGCATGCCTGGAGCCCTGGCTAAGGAAACCCAGGCAAGGAACGAAGACAGGTAGATCTACTGGAGAAATGCATCCCATCTCTGGGATGGTTAAAAGGAGTGGGAGGACGCATGCAGAAATTGACACAGGTGGATGGGGTGGTGATGATAGGTAGAAGGGCGACGCGAAATCTTCACAATGAAAAACCTCAGGTTAGGAGGCCAGATTTGCTCAGACTGGGCCACTTAACTAGCTGTGACTCTATGAGGTGTCACTTTCCATTTATACAGTGGAAGTGATACTTCTCTCACAGAGGATTAAGTAAAAGGCTTTATGCAAAATGCCAGGGAAATTGTGGGTGCCTCACAAAACCTAAGTTAACATGTTTATCTTCTGCTTCTATAATAAAAGTGCATAATAACAGTAAATCAATTTATTAGACTGTTGTAGGGTAGTTAAAATTGTTGCTTTATAATTTTTGTACCCTGTTACTTTACAAATACTTGTAAACCATTTGTGTCCAAGAGAAATACTGTTTGCATTTATCTTGAACCTGTTGCTGTGTGTGGTATCTTCAAGTTTCAGCTTACAGAGACTCATACTTTGCCCTACATTTCTTTAGAAAGTTGTAGAGTCCATATTTGGGGTTTTATTTTATTTGATTTTGATTTTGTAAACACTTAGTAACTAATTCACAACTTGTAAATATTCCTTAAACTCTTTCTTGTCCCTTTGAAACAAATACATTGAGTACCAATAGCCCCACTCCAAAAGGACAATTCAGAGTTTTCTTTTTGTGTTAATGGCACCAGCAATGATTCAGACTTAAGACCTAGACGTTAACTTTTGTTTATTATCCCTTTCTCAATGACACAGGCCCACAAAGACAGAAGCAGAACTTTAGCTCTGGAATGAATTCTAGTGAGCATCTGGTCCAAAAGTTTTTAACTTGAGATGCCGGGATGCCTTAAGCACTTTGTTTCTCTAGATATGATGGTGTAGCATGGGCCACCTGCATTAGAATCAACTGGAGTTGTAAAAAGTATAAACTACAGGGCCTGCATTCCAGACACAGTAAATCAAAATCTCTTAGGATGGATTTGGGCCTGCATTTTTAACAAGTACTTCAGGTGATTCTGGTTCACATATTTTAAGAAACACTGCCTTAAAGCATTCATAGATGGGCTTGCAGGGGGTTTATGAATCAATCTCCTGGAGTTTATAGATTTTGTATGTGCATATATGAATCTCCTGAGAAAGAGGTCCTTGGCTTTCATCAATTTCTCAAAGTGAACTATCATTAATTCAATTGATAGTACTGTTTTCAAGGTAAGAAAGTTTAGGCCAGAAAAGGTAAACGACATACCCAGGACCATATGACTGAATAGCGGAGCGGGGCTTAAAACCAAGTTCTTGCTTGTGGGCCAGTATTCTGTTTTGTCAGATCTGGTGGGAATATAAAAATGAAAATGAAAGTGACACCTGGGCAAATACAAATAGTATATGACTATATCAGCATCCAAATAATTGTCTTCACTCAATCTTCTCCAGGCCAAGGCAAACAAGTGAAAGTGGTGGGATTGGGGCTGTTTGGGAGGGAGGGGCCTGATAGCATGCCAGCCTAGACCAGTGAATGGTGAGGACTAGCTGGGGAATCTGCCCTGGCATGTCCTGTTGTGATGAAGTGACCAGAAACTAAGGCAGGCAGGAACTAGGGTCACCATTCTGGATGAGACCATAGAATGTTGCCAAGGAATGCCCGTGTGGAACTTTATTTCGGGGTTTTATCACTTCATTTCAGGGTTTTATCACTTCATACCTGTGCAGCTACAACAAATTGTCTACCTTCAGTCTTACCCACTGTTTAATCTTTTTTTTTTTTTTTTAACCATTACTAAATTAATCCTTCACTAAACCAGTGCCTCTATGTCACTCCTCCCAAGTAAAAATTCTTGAGAGGGTCCCGATTCGCATCAAAAATGCCCAATCCCTTAGGCTGGCAAAGCCCTTATAAGCAGCTTTTTCATGCTAACCACCACATCTTAACTCAGGCTGCCATTTGCACCTTTGAGATCAATACCATAGTTGCTACCAACATCTAGGGTTTTGTTTTTTTTGTTTTTTTCTTTTCCAGCTCATTCTGCACATAGGTATCCAATGAATCCTCCTCATGCCACTCCTATTCATGTTAATTTATATTCAGAAACTCTCCATGACCACCCACAGGAATGATTTTCAAACTGCCCCACAATGAATGCCAGTCCCTGGGGGCTAGAGAGCAAGTGGTGAGAGTTGGAATATGAACCTCTCAGTCCCCCAGATGTTCGAAAATCTTTGGCCCACACAATTAATTCCTAACCTCTTAACCTGATTGATATTCAGAGTGTGGATCCTTTACAGTTCTCTGTTTCATCTGTGGACAGAGCATGGCTTTAGCCAAATCAGATCACTTCTGTCTTTGCTTTTGATTGTCCTACATTCGTCTCAGCCACTTTTAATCCCAGCTGGCTCCTCTTCCATCAGTCCTTTCAATGTCTGCGTTTTCTAGGCAGTATCCTCAGCCATGCTGCTTCTCTAGATGTTCTCCCAGGATAATCCCTTTGGTGACTACTAATGGGATAGGTCACCACCACTCCTCTGCCGCAGTGTTATATTTTTAGTTGCCTTCTGGATATCTTCAAATTGAACAAATTATGTTTTTTATTGACCAAGTTGACCTTTTAAAAACTGTGTTTGTAACTCTTTATTGTTGTTATGGCTCGGGTCTGTGGAGGAGTTCATTCAAATTAAGCTTTTGTTAAACATCTAATGTGATGGGGCGCCTGGGTGGCTCAGTCGGTTAAGCGGCCAACTTCGGCTCAGGTCATGATCTCGCGGTCCGTGAGTTTGAGCCCCGCGTCGGGCTCTGTGCTGACAGCTCGGAGCCTGGAGCCTGTTTCGGATTCTGTGTCTCCCTCTCTCTGACCCTCCCCTGTTCATGCTCTGTCTCTCCCTGTCTCAAAAATAAATAAAACGTTAAAAAAATTAAAAAAAAAATCTAATGTGAGAAGCAAGTGTTTTTGTCTGATTTATTCAGTTATTCTTCAGATGCTGAACACTTTCTCTCTCATTTCTTGTTATGATCATCCAGTTGCTGGACCCATCAAGGGCATCTTCAACTCTTCCTTATCCTGTTACCTAAAATCCAAAATTTTAACAAGAATGATTAATTCTACTTCTGACTGTCTCTTTTGTTTGTTTGGTTTTTAATTTAATTTTTTATTTTTTAAAATTACATCCAAATTAGCATATAGTGCAACAATGATTTCAGGAGTAGATTCCTTAGGGCCCCTTACCCATTTAGCCCATCCCCCCTCCCACAACCCCTCCAGTAACCCTCAGTTTGTTCTCCATATTTGTGAGTCTCTTCTGTTTTGTCCCCCCTCCCTGTTTTTATATTATTTTTGTTTCCCTTCCCTTATGTTCATCTGTTTTTTCTCTTAAAGTCCTCATATGAGTGAAGTCTTAGGATTTTTGTCTTTCTCTGACTAATTTCACTTAGCATAATACCCTCCAGTTCCATCCACGTAGTTGCAAATGGCAAGATTTCATTCTTTTTGATTGCCGAGTAATACTCCATTGTATGTATATACCACACCTTCTTTATCCATTCATCCATCGATGGACATTTGGGGTCTTTCCATACTTTGGCTCTTGTTGATAGTGCTGCTATAAACATGGGGGTGCATGTGTCCCTTCGAAACAGCACACCTGTATCCCTTGGATAAATGCCTGGTAGTGCAATGGCTGGGTCCTAGGGTAGTTCTATTTTTAGTTTTTTGAGGAACCTCCATACTGTTTTCCAGAGTGGCTACACCAGCTTGCATTCCCACTGACTGTCTCTTAAAGCAGTCTTCTTTTGTGTTTCTACTGCTGGTACCCTAGTTCAGGCAGGATATGGGTAGGGTAATAATCTTTAAATTGTTCTCTCCACCTGCAATTTCTCTTCTAATATGATCACATTTCTGGAAAAGTGATCTTAAAAGACGGATCTGATTATGTCTCTTGTCTAATTAAAAACTTTCTAAGTCTTGGGGCACCTGGGTGGCTTAGTCAGTTGAGCGTCTGACTTTGGCTCAGGTCATGATCTCACGGTTCTTGAGTTCAAGCCCCACGTCAGGCTCTGTGCTGACAGCTCAGAGCCTGGAGCCTGCTTCAGATTCTGTGTCTTCCTCTTTCTCTGCCCCTCCCCACCCCAACAATAAATAAACATTAAAAAAAAAAAAAAGGATTTAGAAACTTTCTAAGTCTCCTAATAGTCTATGTGATAGAGGCCAGATGCTAAAGTGTTATATATCAAAACAGAACACTTTCAACATTTTTTGAAAACCAGCATCTTAATAGCCATTTAACATGCAAAATACATACCTACCTTAACTTCAGATCAAGCTGAGAGACAAAGTATATATTTTAAAAGTGAAAAGTTAAAATTTTTTGCTTGTTTCATTTCAGCAGAATGATGACTTTGAGGTAAAAAAGAAAGTGTCAAAACAGTTGTATCAAAATGACTATAGAAAAACCACTGTGGCAAAATTCATATATATTTACACTGACAGCCCTCTTCCCATGGCTTTAATACCTGACCATATTTTCCAAACAAAATTTTAAGCCCAACACTAATAGATAAACTCCACCTTTGTTTTATTAGTATAATTTTACTTAAGTTAATGTATAGAACATTACTTATAAAATCAATTAATAGAATAGTGAGGCTGTTTTGATGAACCCATCATTTTGAATTGGGGTACAGATGGTAAGTGAAGATTTATATCAAACTTAGCAAACAATTGCTTTGCATATTTATCACAAGTTGTGTGGTTTTTTTTTTAAGTTTTTATTTATTTTAGAGAGAGGTCACAGGCGAGCAGGAGAGGGGCAGAGAGAGAGGGAGACAGAGGATCTGAAGCAGGCTCTGTGTTGACAGCAGAAAGCCCAAAGCAGGGCTCAAACTCACAAACCACACGTGAGATCATGACCCGAGCCGAAGTCGGATGCTCAACCAACTGAGCCACCCAGGGGCCCCTTATCAAAGTTTTCTTAATCAATTTACTACTAGTCAGTCTTGTGGATTTACCAACCCTATAAAATAAGTGGATAGCCACTGGCTTTAAAATGTAAGAGTAGTAGATTCTTCTCTGATGCACCCACATACTTCTGTTCCCACTGGTTGAGTTATACCTTACCAAATCAGTTGTCTTGTTTCCAATCTCATTTATAATACCTATTGTATTTGCATTGTAATTATTATAATTTAATTAAATGTGTAAACTATGAGAATGAGAAGGAAGTTGTTTCTGTGAAAACTTAAATTGGAAGCTATGGAGAACTCAGTGAAGATGACTCATTAAAAACAAATTCTGTAGAAGAGATGTAAGCAAGACAAGTATAAAAAGATTGGGAGGGAATCCTACAAGAGATAAGGACTCTGCACTCAGTGTTCCACCTTAAGTATGTTAAAACTAGAAAGTGTAAATGATGTGTTATATCATGTTTATGTCAGAAAGACTTGGGAGTCCAATCAGTGAGCCAAATTGACAACAACAAAAAGCTTTGACTTTATAGCAGAAAATGAGTAAGTAAATGTAAATTACATGTTTTAAGTTAAATACTTTAAGGCATATATCATTTTCTTATGGTTCCTTCCTTTAGCCAATTTCTAACTGCCAGTTTGGATCACTTTGCATAAAAGGGCTTCTACTGTTTTATTATTATTATTGTACTATTGTTTTATCCTTTTTGTTTGGTTTTGAAAAAAATCTAGATTCACTCTAAATCACAAATACAAATGATTTTTGTAAAACAAAATACAAATGATTACAGATTCTGTTTGTTTGTTTTTGTTGTTTTTTTAAACTGCCCGTCTCTTAATCTCGTGTGTTCTTTAGTTAAGCAGAGATGGCTAGAGAAACTTTTATCTGAGGTCTCTCCCCCTCCCCGCCCAAAAAAGGAAAGAAAAATGACAACCTGGAAACACAAGTGCATGCATTCGTGGCATTCTTTCTGTATATACAGAACATCTGTTGTGTTTTAACCTGTTAAAATTGTAGTAAAAAATATTTCATAATGAAATTTTAATCTAGCATTTGTGACATTAGAGGGACCCAGAGTTCTTTAGAACGTATTTAGAAAGTCATCGGGAAGTGTTTTCTGCTTTTTTTTTTTTTTTTCTGGTTTCTTCTCCTTCTATTGTCCCACACATACGGTAAGGTCTAGATTTAGAAAGTACATGCCATCATGACTTTTTTTCACATTGCTTTCTCTTGTAAAATTCTTAGGTCCATAGAGGATATTCTAGAAAACCTAGACCTCTGGGATGTATGCCCCTCCTGACATTGTATTAAAGTGTGTGTGGGTTTTTTTAAGGATCATGGAAATAAGTAATGTGTCATTTCTAGTCCAATTCAGAGGTTTATGTTGATTAAACCCTCCTCTCTTCATACTGCAAACTCTTTCATAATGCCTTCCTAATCCAACTACTTCTCTTAACAATTCACAAATTATCAGAACGGAACAGGAAGAATATATGTTCAAAAGTGACTTTCATTCCAATTTAAAGGTGCTAGTCTTCTGCCATTTTCAAAGATTCTGACATTGATCAATTAATCAGCATTTAAAAACTTTCAGGGCCAGAGTGCTTAGCTGCTAAATGGTTACTGCTTATGATGGTTCACATAGCAAATACACTGAAGGTAAAGAATTCCAGCTCCAAATATATACCTGTACCCCAGTGACAAAATATATAAAAGCGACACAAACAAAAAACGACTTCCATTTTAAAAATTTGCTTGAATATTTGGGGAATGAATATCAACTAAATCCCAGGTACTGTGCTAGGTTCTAGGGATTCCACAAGAGTAAAGTTAGTTTTTACTCTCGAGAAGCCTAGTCTAGAGGAGACTACAGGCGAATAATAAGGAATTAAATTACAGTGAACTATGTGCCGTGTGGGGGACCAAATCCCCCCTTTAGGGGCCTGGGGGGAAGGAAATGTGGGAGTACTCAGAAAAGGCTTGATTTGAGTGGTTGTTAGGGTATCTCACTGATGTCTTGTGGTCTTATGTTAAATTAAATTCTAAAGGTATCCAGTGATTTGAGTACAGGATAAAGAGAAATTAGCAGCCCCTTCACTTACTTAGCTAATGTGTATTGATGTTATGCTTGACACAGTACTCTGGGAACACCACAATAAATAAAAACTGCTTTCTACTCCCCAGGGCTCAAGTGCTTTATCTGGGGAAGCCTACACCTTCAAATAAGTAGTTATGAAATAAGACAGTCTAAAAAATAAGAGCATAAAAAACAAAATATGAGTCTATATACACTATAGTGGCAGTATGTGTGCAGTGTATAAGCCCTACCTGTATTGGGATAGCCTCAGGCTTCAATTTTGAGCCTTTTTCTCATCTTGCTTTGCTTTAGTTTCATCTGTGAGAGTACACTTGCTTCGGAGGGTTGTGGTTGGTGGAAGCAATGAAAAGGATGAAGGAACATGATGGGCCTGGCACTGGAGAAAAAGAGACAGTTTGAATTAGGAGTCTGGAATAGAAATGTATCCCAATAATCTTGATTTATCTATTTTTTAGCCCATTTGTATGTACTTTGTATATATTCATTCTCATGCAAGGCACAACTCTTCTGATACTCTTGCTGACTGTTAAAAAAACAAAAACAAACAAAAACAAAAACCTGGCACTGTCCCCTCGGAATGCCATCATTTCCAAGTTGTATGTATATAGGTGTGTGCTTCTCACTCAATTCTACAACGCTTTGAGCCAGCCCACAGTAAGACCATCTGTGGTAACGTTAACAAGCAAATAGTAATAACCAATTGGTAAATGGGAAGGTTCAGATGAACAAAGGTTGATAAATTGTTGGTAAGGAGTTTTCAGTTAAGTATTCTAATATTTCAGTTCAGATTAGGAAAAAAAACATTAAAATAAGAAAGTAGCTTATGATAGTAGCCTATTCATGCCAGCATCCTATCTCTGAGAAAGGCACTGACGGGACATTTTGTGCACAGACTTAGAGATTTGCCCACCGTGACACTTAGGGATCTAGTTTTGTGCTTATCCTTAAAGTAGCAATAATGACAATTTTGCTGAGTGCTCCTTATGCACCAGGGTTGGTTTAAAGCACTTTTAACCATTAAGATTAACCTGCGAGTTAAGTGTTATTTTACTGATAAGGAAAAAACCAGGGCTCAGAGAAGTTAAGCAACTTTCGATGGTCACAGAACTAACCAAACACTATTAACCAGGTACCAGATAACAGCAAGGATTCAGCCCAGGCAGACTCCTCAACCTGTGCTGTCTGTTTAATTCCCCCAAATTGGTGTTTAGATATGTATAAAGAGGTAATGTCTACACAGAATGTGTGTGTGTATTTTATTTTCCAAAGAGGTTGTCTTCAGATTCCAATGAAAATGAAGTGAAGTCAAATGAAGAGCCACTCCTACGAAAGAGTTCTCGCCGATTTGTCATCTTTCCAATCCAGTACCCTGACATTTGGAAAATGTATAAAAAGGCACAGGCATCCTTCTGGACAGCAGAAGAGGTAAGTGGCATTACCTTTGACAGCAGTCATATTCTAGTGCAGTGTTCATATCTTCTGTCATAGGACGTTGAAAAATGTTAACTTATATTGTAAGATATGTTGGATAAGATCAGTTGTTTAAGATAATGTTTGAAATTGCTGAAACTAAATAACAGTGTTCTCCAATGTTTTATGTTTAGACTGCCGTCTATGCCTGTAAACATGTTTCCTGCTGCAAAAGTGGCCTCAGTCTCCCAGGCTTTTACTTTCAATATATTTTAGAACATTTTCTATTTTTTTAATTAATTATTTTATTTTTATTTGAGAGAGAACATCAGGGGGGGGAGGGGGTGGGAGAGGAGAAAGACACACACACACACACACACACACACACACAGAGAGAGAGAGAGAGAGAGAGAGAGAGAGAGAGAGAGAGAATTTTAAGCAGGCTCCATGCCCAGCACAGAGCCCAACCTGAGGCTCTATCCCACGACCCTGGGATCATGACAGGAGCCAAAATCAAGAGGCAAACGCTTAACGGACTAAGCCACCCAGGTGCCCTAAACATTTTCTATTTTTAAAGAGACTTTTGATTTGCTATGACCAAATAAAACTAGTCTTTATTTCTGGCCAGCAGAATAAAAAAAATTCACCACAGCCAAAAAATGGCAGTGAAAGCCTTAGAGACCCTGCTTTCCATTGAGAGACTTACCTGATTGTGCAGAAAGAGCTGTGCCAGGGAATCTGACCACTAAGGCAGTGCTCTCCCTTCTGAGCTGTCAGCTGGAGCTCCTCCCAGTCTGGCCCCTCCTTCAGCCACATCAAACCTGGCGCTGCTGCTCCAACAGACAGGGTGGCTGTAGAATGCTGTATGTTAGGGGCATTTTCCGTCTTGAAAAAGAGTTGAAAACAATAAATTAGAATCCTTGCTGGTTTGGTAAGGACAGGTGGTCATGTAAGTGGTTGCTCCATAGTTTGAACACACAAATAGTCATTATGTTCTATTGAATATAATGGATGAATATATGGATGATATATATTGATGATATATATATCTGAATATATATATATCATCTGAATATAATGGATGATACTTGCATACTTGCTCTGTGTGTACGTGTGTATTTATCTATATAAATAGATCCAAATCTATCTAAATATATCCATTTGTCTATTTTTCAGAAGATTGATTTCACACATGTAAACATGCACTGTTAAGAATCGAGGCCCTGGGGGCGCCCAGATGGCTCAGTTGGTTAAACGTCTGACTTCAGCTCAGGTCATGATCTCATGGTTTGTGGGTTTGAGTCACGCATCCGGTGAGCTTGAGACCTGCTTTGGGTGGGTCACTCTTTCCCTCTCTCTCTCTCTCTGGCCCCCATGGATTCTCTCTTTGCCCTTCACTCACTTGCTCGCTCTCTCTCTCTCTCTAAAAAAAGAAAGAAAGAAAGAAAGAAAGAAAGAAAGAAAGAAAGAAAGAAA
>NC_064812.1:35056168-35109767 GCF_023721935.1 Panthera uncia
AAAGAAAGAAAGAAAGAAAGAAAGAAAGAAAGAAAGAAAGAAAGAAAGAAAAAGAAAGAAAGAAGGAAAAGAAAAGAAAAGAAAGAATGCAGGCTCTGGAGCCAAACTGCTTAGGTACCAATCCTGACTCTACCACTTATTAGCTGTGGAACCGGGAACATTGGTTAACTTCTCACAGTCCTCATTGGAAAATCAGAAGGCATGAATTGTTGAAGCTTCTAGGCATGAATTGTTGAAGCTTCTATTACACTAATTTTACCCACTTATCCATCTGTGTTATATTGTTAATATCTTTGTTATATTATAATTAACATACAGGGCAAAAATCTGAAACAAAATAAAACCCCAGTATTTTCAAATTGGGTCATACTGCTTGGCACGTCTGATTGTTTCTAACTGTCGTTTTTAGGAGGTGTTTTGTTAGATATGGTTAACTGAACAAATGGAGTACACAGGTGGCTTTTTCACTCGTCATGTTAAAAAGCTACTTGTGATACTTGGGTTTCTCAGAATTCATTTGAAAATTACTTGCATCTTTTAGCAAATATAATACATGTTGTATTATGACTAAGAAATACTAATTTAAAAAATTAAAATACATAGGTTGGTACATATTTTATAGGAAGTTTATAGGAAGATTTAAATACCCATTAAAATTTTTTTTTTAATTTTTTTTTTTTCAACGTTTTTTTTTTTTTAATTTATTTTTGGGACAGAGAGAGACAGAGCATGAACGGGGGAGGGGCAGAGAGAGAGGGAGACACAGAATCGGAAACAGGCTCCAGGCTCCGAGCCATCAGCCCAGAGCCTGACGCGGGGCTCGAACTCACGGACCGCGAGATCGTGACCTGGCTGAAGCCGGACGCTTAACCGACTGCGCCACCCAGGCGCCCCTAAATTTTTTTTTTAAGTTTATTTTCATTTTTGAGAGAGAGAGAGAGAGCATGAGTGGGGCAGGGGCAGAGACAGAAGGAGACACAGAATCTGAAACAGGCTCCAGGCTCTGAGCTGTCAGCACAGAGCTTGACGTGGGGCTCGAACTCATGAACTGTAAGATCATGACCTGGGTTGAAGTCAGACACTTAACTGACTGAGCCACCCAGGTGCCCCTAAATACCCTTTTTAAAAGGAAGTAAGACACATTTAGTTCCACATATTTTTCCTTCAAACATATTATGTTAGTTCCAATTTAGTCATTGTGTTATCTGTATTTAGGATTATTCCTAAATATGTCTGATCATCAGAAATCTTGATTCAGAAGTAAAAGGTCTAGGGTTTTGGATTTTTCTTTTAAAGCTACCAGGCAGTTCTAATAACGAGTAGTTTAGGATCAGTATTTAGATAGTGAAATTGAGAATAAGTGAAATTTATAAGACTATTTGAAGTTGAGTGTTCGAAGGGGTAAGTTTAATGTTTAAGAGTGAGCATATTATAGTATTAAAATTTAATATCAGGAGTAGAATACACAAAAACTAAGAAGGTACCCTTAAGTTAATCCTGAGTTGAGCTCTTAAGAGAATAGGATCTGGTTATTAGCTTGCATGTTTTAAAAGATATATACAACATATCCCCCCCCCACCCCCCCCCCCCACCACCACACACACACACACAAAAGCATTGTATCTCTAACACTTTTTACAGTGTCTGGCATGTTGTAGGTGCTAAGTAAACATTTAAAGAATAAAGTAACAGGAAAAAGGATTTCAAAAAAGAACACAAATAATGAAGCATTAATCCTTTTTGGAATGGTGAAAGAGATTAGGGCTTTGTAAGAATAAATAAAAGGAGGACAAAGGACAGTTATATATTTCAAATGTTTATGAAGTTATTGTGAAAAATACTTCAGAGATCTTCCTAAGACAAAATAATATCTACAAGGTACATTTAAATCTTATTTTAAATTATAGAGTCCATCAAACTCTAGAGTACCTTCCTCTATTAACTGCAAGGACTAGTTCCAATAAGCATTTTCAGAAATATTTCTATTCCCAGAGGAAGCCATACCTGTAAATAACTTTAAAACCTGAGTCGTTACATGCCTGGCATTACTTTCTGGGTATAAAAGTAGATTAGCTGCCAGTAAAGTAGCAGCTACTATTGCTTACGAGGTAGTTAATCTAACACTACAGTAAGTATTATATACCATGTTAAAGCAATGGCAGCTGAAAGTCATTAGTTTATTCTGCCTCAGTTCCTTTTTTTTTTTTTTTTTTTAATTTTTAAATGTTTGTTTATTTTCGAGAGAGAGACAGAGAGCAAGCAGGGGAAGGGGAAAGAGAAAAGGAGACAGAATCCGAAGCAGGCTCCAGGCTCTGAGCTGCCAGCACAGAGCCCATCCTGGGGCTCAAACTCATGAACCGCGAGATCATGACCTGAGCTGAAGTTGGACGCTTAGCCAACTGAGCCACCCAGATGTCCCTGCCTCAGTTCCTTCTTGATCAGTTTTTAATCTCTTTCCCCCCTTTGGCCCTTCCTTCATTTTTTCTAGAGCCACTAGATTGTTTTTGTCCCTAGATTTATTGAGATATAATTTACCTAAAATATTGTGTAAGTTTAAGGTGTACAACATACTGATTTGATATACACATATATTGCAAAATATGTTAGCTAACACCTGCATCGTGTGCAATAATTACCGTTTCTTTTTTGTGGTGATGATAGTTATGCTAATTTTAATACTTTGAAAGAATATCCTGGCCAGTTTCTAAGTCAGAATATAGAGTCCTTCATAATGCTTTTATTGTGTTCCTTTGTAATAGTCTCGTTGGTTTGGGTTGCTATAATAATACATTAGACTGGATGGCTTACAAACAACAGAATTTTGTTTCTCACAGTTCTGGAGGCTGGGAATTCCAAGATCAAGTCTCTGGAAGATTTGGTACCTGGTGAGGTCTCAGTCCCTGGTTCAGAGATAACTGTTTACTTTCTGTGTTTCACATAGCAGAGGAGGTGCAGAAGCTCTCTGGGGAGTTTTTTTATAAGGGCACTAATCCCATTCATGAGAGCTCCCCACTCATGACCTAACCACCGCCCAAGACTTCACCTCCAAATACCATCACACTGGGCATTAGTTTCAAATATATGAATTTGGTGGGGGAACGCAAACATTCAGTCTATAGCAGTTATGTTAACATTTTTTTCCTTTTTCAAATTTTATTGCTACTGAGATGTCTCTCCCGAACTTTGAGATGAAAGTTAGTTTTCTAAACACTTTGAGAAGAATTAAACACCAAGTTAAAATTCTTGAAAATCTTTTTTATTTCCAGGTTGACTTATCAAAGGATCTCCCTCACTGGAACAAGCTTAAATCTGATGAGAAGTATTTTATCTCTCACATATTAGCCTTTTTTGCAGCCAGTGATGGCATTGTGAATGAAAATTTGGTAAGGTTTTTGTTTTATTTCTGCTTCCATTCAGAAGCTAAATCATGATAATGGTGGTAAAACAGTCTGAGCCTGAAAAATAATGTCTAGGAAATTAAGTAGATGTAGCTTAACTCTCAGAAATGTTTTTCTGATGAAGTGTCAGAGAAAAGGATACATTTCTCCCATTTGACCAGCAAAATATCATGAAATCAAGCATATTGTGCCAATCAAAACTACTTACAATGCATAGACATTAGTTTGATTTTTACCCTTAGATAGTAACCTTAATAGAGAGCCTGCACCTTAATAACCTTTCTAGAACTGTGTAATTGAGCTCTACATTCTGGTTCCCCTTGTTTAAACTTGTATTCTGGTTGGCCAGGAGGCATGCTTTCTTGTTAAAGAGAATTAGAAAGATACAAACTTTCATCATGAATTAGAAGGGGTTTTGTTCAATCTATCTGCTGTTGGTGAAAACAAAAAGACTTAAGGTCAGTTTTACAAAGCAAAGTATTTACTTTTGATGTTCTACAATGTACTTGGCTATAGGGAGTATCTCTACTTAATAGATCAATTCATTTAATTGCTTAAGAATACATGATGCAACTGGATCCTGAGAAACTTAACAGAAGACCATGGGGGAGGGGAAGGAAAAAAAAAAGAGAGGGAGGGAGGCAAACCATAAGAGACTCTTAAAAACTGGGAATAAACTGAGGGTTGATGGGGGGTGGGAGGGAGGGAAAAGTGGGTGATGGGCATTGAGGAGGGCACCTGTTGGGATGAGCACTGGGTGTTGTATGGAAACCAATTTGACAATAAATTTCATATTAAAAAATATTTTAGAATATTTAATGCTTTGGCAAATTGTGCATAGTATTAAGTGAGCAAAATAGATAATAAAAGATATAGGTCTGAATCATTTGTATATATGCATAAAATAATTTGAAAAAATACATTATGCAACTACTTTATTGTGGACAGTTGATAGATAAACAGTACTGCTTAAAATAATCTATAAGTTCTGTCTAACCTGTTCATGACATGACATAATTTTTAAGTGATAATTATGATGTCCAGATTCTGATTTGCAATGTTTAATGAGAGCCCACAGAATTGGATATATATGTTTCCCTTATTTTCATAGGTGGAGCGCTTTAGTCAGGAGGTTCAGGTTCCAGAGGCTCGCTGTTTCTATGGCTTTCAAATTCTCATCGAGAATGTTCACTCAGAGATGTACAGTTTGCTAATAGACACGTACATCAGAGATCCCAAGAAAAGGTATTACCACTGGGATTTTATTTACAAAGGTTTATGCTATTGCTTATGTTAAGAGCAGAATTGGGGCATCCAGGTGGCTCAGTCGGTTGAGCTTCTGACTCTTGATTTTGGCTCAGGTCATGATCTCAGAGTCCTGGGATCCAGCCCCCTGTCAGGCTCTGCACTGAGCATAGGGCCTGCTTGGGATTCTCTGTCTGTCTGTCTCTCTCTCCTTCTGCCCATCTCCTCTGTTTGCATGAGCACTCTTGCTCTCTCTCCCTCTCTCAAAAAAAAAAAAAAAAAAAAAAAGGCAGAATTTACTCCAAAACTAAATGTTAGGGAAAGATTATTCAAATGTTTTCTATCGTTTAATAATGTGTTGAGTTAAAAAAAAAAAAACTTGTATAGTGACGCCTGGGTGGCATAGTCAGTTGATCTCACAATTCATGAGTTTGAGCCCCATGTCAGGCTTGCTGTTGTCAGTGCAGAGCCTGCTTTGGATCCTCTGTCCCCCTCTCTCTCTGCCCCTCCCCTGCTGACACTCTCTATCTCAAAAATAAGTAGACATTAAAAAAAAAAAGCCGGTAGAAAACCAGTTCATCTTTGAGTATTATATTTAAAAAATTGTTTATTAGCATAATCTTTTTACAAATTGAATATTGACTTTAGCCAATTTTGTATCAGCACAGATCCAAACCACTAATTTGAATTTTAGTTTCGTTTTAAGGCTTAATCCCTCGACCCTGGGATCATGACCTGAGCTGAAGTCAAGAGTTGATTGCTCAACTGACTGAACCACCCAGGTGCCCAGAGTTGCAATTATTATTGATGATTAAACTATGAAAATTATTCTGATTAAGAAAAACAAATTTCTTAATTATTTTGTTTTTACAGGGAATTTTTATTTAATGCAATTGAAACAATGCCATATGTTAAGAAAAAGGCAGATTGGGCCCTACGATGGATAGCAGATAGAAAATCGACTTTTGGTAAGTAGCTTTAATTTAAAAATCATCAAATTTGGCTCAGTTAATATAACACTTTCTATGTGGTATGACTATCAGGTACTAATCAAAGTCACAGAATGGAAAAGGAATACAAATGTCACCATATGCACCTTTCGTGGAATCATTCCTAATTCTTAGGAACCAGTGATAAAATAATCTAAAGCTGTTATCTATTTTGTTTAATAAGTTGTAAGTTGAAAGGTTAAGATACTAGTACATAATTACAGGTAAATAAAAGTCACATAGAATCTAATAAGAATATTATAGCAAGCACAGTTTGTCTCTGCTTTCATGAATGTTGATTTTAGCAATTTAAAGCAAGTCAAACTCACATTTTTTTCAGGGAACAAGTGTGTAGTTTCTGAAAAACTATACATAGTAGTTGCTCAATAAATATTTATTAAATTTAATTAAAATATTCAGATACTTTATTTGAATATCTCTAAGTACCTTTCTCATTCTCATCTATTTAATAATTGGTGGTCTTTACTTTCTGGTTGTATTCATTATATAGGGAAGCAAGTCTCAAAATTTTGGGTCTCAGGATTTCTTTATGCTTTTAAAAAATATTTTTTTTTTGAATTTTTTTAACGTTTATTTATTTTTGAGATAGGGAGAGACAGAGCATGAACGGGGGAGGGTCAGAGAGAGAGGGAGACACAGAATCTGAAACAGGCTCCAGGCTCTGAGCAGTCAGCACAGAGCCGGACGCGGAGCTTGAACTCCCAGACCGCGAGATCATGACCTGAGCTGAAGTCGGACGCTTAACCGACTGAGCCACCCAGGCACCCCTATGCTTTTAAAAAATATTGAGGACTCATCTGTTTGTGCGGTTTGTTGATACTTCCATATTAGAAATTAAAACAAACTTACATCATTGAAATTTGGGTTATTAAATCATTTTAAAATAGCAGTAATAACCCATTATATTTTATTATAAATAAAATAACAGTAATACCTCATTATATTTTATTATAAATAGCACATATTTATGAAAAAACACTATTTCATACCCCCCAAATTTTTGCAACCTTTTATATGTCTGATTTAATAGAAGACAACTGGATTATATCTGCTGCTACATTCAATTTGTTGTAGAATATTTTTGTAGTTTATTGTATAGTTATGAAGAAAATCTAAAATCTAATCTTATTCAGATGGGTAGTTAGAAAAGGGAGCACTACTTTACCAGGCTTCTTAGATTATTGTGGATGAACACCAATGTATGCTCATGAGAAAATGGTAGTAAAAAATAAATAAATAGTGCCTTAGCATTGTTATGAAAATAGTTTTGACCCCAGACCTCATCAGTGTGTGGATTTCCAGGGACCCTCTGGACCATATGTTGAGAATCAGCAATGTAGAGAAGGGTATGGGGCAAGCCTGTTTCATATCAGGGAAGAAACAGATGTCTGCATTGCCTTCAGTTCATTTCAAGAATGAGAAAAGTGATGGTTCTCAGTGGGCATAAAAAATCACCCAAGAGCTTGTAGAAAAACCCTGCAGAATCCTGGTCCTCACCAGAGAGTGATTTAGGAGGCCCAGGTAGGACTGGGGAATCTGCATTTTATATCAAGCTGATTCTCTCATGAGTGGTTTAAGAAATACCAGCTTTAAAGAAAAAAAGGAGGAGGGGCCCCTGGATGGCTCAGTCGGTTAAGCGTCCTACTCTTGATTTCGGCTCATGTCATGATAACGTGGTTGTGAGATCCAGCCCTGCATCTGGCTCTGTGCTGACAGCACAGGGCCTGCTTGGGATTCTCTCTCTCCACCGTTCACTTTCTTGCTCTCTCTCAAAATAAATACACATTTTTGAAAAAGGAGGAAAACGTCAAGGTGTTCAATATGCGTCAAAAATATTAGTATGGATAGGTACCAATGGCAAATGATGAACAGGCTCACAGATAGCATATATTTCATGATTACCAAAGAAAGTAACTTAGAAAGAGAGAAAATAGAGGAGCGCAGCAGCCACCATGTAGCAACATGAGGGCTCCAGTGAAATTCTCCATATTGCTTGCCCCCAAGGCAAACCTATACTGCAGATGCAGAAAAAGCACCTGACAAAATTCAATGTCCATTTATGATAAAAAATTTCAAAAAAGCAGGTATAGAGGAAACATACTTCAACATGGTAAAAGCCATACATGACAGACTCACAGCTAACATTATAGTCAAGGGCGAAAAGCTGAAAGCCTTTCCTCAAGATCAGGAACAAGACAAGGATGCCTACTCTCACCACTTTTATTCCACAAAGTATTGGAAGTCCTAGTTGAAGCAATTAGGCAAGAAAAAAAAAAAAAAGCATCCAAATTGGAAAGGAAGAAGTAAAACTCACTGTTTGCAGATGACATGATATTATACATAGAAAACCCCAAAGGCTCCATCAAACAAACAAACAAAAAACTATTAGAACTAATAAAAAGATTCAGTGAAGTTGCAGCATATAAAATTCATATACAGAAGTCTGTTGTGTTTCTATACAATAATAATGAACTATCAGAAAAAGAAATTAAACAATCCCATTTATAATTTCATCAACAAGAATAGAATACCTAGGAATAAATTTAACAAAGGAGATGAAGACTTGGATATTGGAAACTATAAGCTATTGATGAAAGAAAATGAAGACACAAATAAATGGAAAAATATTCCATGCTCAGAGATTGGAAGAATCAATATTGCTAAAATGTTCATAATACCCAAAGCAATCTATAGATTCTGTGCAATCCCTATCAAAATTCCAGTGGCGTTTTCAAAGAAACAGAATAAACAATTCTGAAATTTACGTGGAACCACAAAGAAAATCCCAAATAGCCAAGCAATCTTGAGAAAGAACAAAGCTGGAGGCATCATGCACCCTGATTTTAAACTATTTTACAAAGCTATAGTAATCAAAACAGTATAAAAAAACAGACACACAGATCAATGGAACAGAAGAGAGAGCCCAGAAATAAACCCATGCATATATGGCCAATTAATTGATGACAAAGGAGCCAAGAATATACAATTGGGAAAAGATAGTCTCCTCAAAAGATGGTATTGAGAAAAGTGGACAACTACAAGCAAAAGAATAAACTGAATCACTATTTTACACCATATACAAAAATTAAATAGATTAAAGATGTGAATGTATGACCCCAAGCCATAAAACTCCCAAAAGAAAACATAGGTGGTAAACTCCTTGACATAGGTTTTGGTGATGATATTTTGAATCTGACGCCAAAAGCAAGGGCAACAAAAGCAAAAATAAACAAGTGGGATTACATCAAACTAAAAAGCTTCTGCACAACAAAAGTAACCATCAACAAAATGAAAAAGCAACATACTGAATGAGAGAAAATATTTGCAAATCATATATCTGATAAGGGGCCAATATCCAAACTATATAAAGAACTTAGATAACTCAATAGCAAAAAAAAAAAAAAAAAAAAAAAAAAATTAAAAATAAGGAGAAGATCTGAATAGACATTTTCCCCAAAAATACAGATGGTCAACAGACACATGAAAAGATGCTGAACATCATTAATCATCAGAGATATGTAAATCAAAACCACAATGGTATCACCTCACACCTGTTAGAATGCTTATTATCAAAAGATAAGAGATAAGAAGTGTTGGTGAGGATGTGGACAAAAGGGAGCCCTTGTACACTATTGCTGGGAATGTATATTTGTTCAGCCACTGGGGAAACCGGTATGGAGGTTCCTCAAAAACTGAAAAATAGAACTACCATATGATCCAGTGATTCAATTCCTCTTCTGGGTATTTATCTGAAAAAAGTTAAAACACTAACTCAAAAAAAAATCTGCACCCCCATGTTCATTGCAGCATTATTTATAATAGCCAAGATGTGGAAACAACCTAAGTGCCCATCAATGTATAAATGGATAAAGAAAATGTGGTGTGAATAATATATATGTTATTATATATATATATATATATATATATATATATATATATATATACACACACACACACACACACACATATATGAATAATAATGGCACAGAATTTAGCCATTAAAAAAAACAATGAAATCTCACCATTTGCAACAACATGGATGGACCTTGAAGGCATTGTAAGTGAAACAAGTCAGACAGAGAAAAACAAATACTACATGATCACTCTTATATGTGGAAACTAAGAACAAAAAAACTAAAAACTAAAATCCAAGCTCATAGATACAACAGATTGGTGGTTTTAAGAAGTAGGGGCTAGGGGGCAGGAGAAATGGGTAAAAGGAGTCAAAGTTTAAAAGAAAAGAGGGTCTATTGGGCAAATGTCTATAATCAGAAAAGCAAATAGGCTAATGTATAAACTTTTGGAAAAAAAAGAATCATTTCCCATGAACAACATTTCAGTTGACCCTTGAACAACATGGGTTTGACTTAGGTGGGTCCACTATACACAGATTTTTTTCAATAAATACAGTATATGTAAATGTATTTTTTCTTCCTTATTTTCTTAATAAAATTTTCTTCAGCTTTATTGTGAGAATACAGTGTATAATACATATAACACAAAATATGTGTTGATTGATTATTATCTGTAAGGTTTCCATTCAACAATGAGCTATTAGTAGCTAAGTTTTGGGGAGTCAAAAATTATACATGGATTTTCAAAACAAAATCTATAATTCCACATATTTTAGAGAAAATCCTGAGAACAAAAGATTGAGAGTATCATTTTAAAGAATAAGCTTTGCGACAACTCAGAGAAAAAAAGCTATAATAAAAAACTGAATTTCCTGAAATGAAGGAAGAGAGAAATTTGTATGTCATTCATTATATAGGACATACATAATAAAGAACTATACACTCTGAGTGAAATTGTTGAAAGACAAAGTTAAAGGGAATATGGCAGAAATAAAGTTACCTCCTAAAGAAAAAAAATATATATCCTACTTTCCCATCTTTAAAACAAATCATGAAGCCTTCATATTCGTTATAGCTTTTAGAATAAATATTTTGGAAATCTTCTTTTAATTTACATCTGTCTAAATTTGTCAAGTTTACTTCTCTTAATCCTTTAAGAGAAGTAGCCTTCTGTAACTATTTCTGTCATGATTTTCATTCTTTAGTATTCACGTGAATACACAGAATAGTTAAAATAAAGATTTCCTCTTATTCATAATGTTTGTGTTATAGTCTAGTTCTCTTACAGTTAAATGTCCATATGACATTGCCTTAATGACAATGAAACATGCATCAGCTGTAACTATCCATTATCTTACTAATAGCAAGATAAAAATATAGAAATCTGTATGTTAAACTAAGGACAGATCTTCATCTTAAAAAATGTAGCTGGTCTAAAGAGCCATTTTTGTTTTCAAGAGTCAGCAGACCACAGTGATTATTATTACATTTAATATTTAGTGTATAGTACACTAAAGATTCTTCTCTTGATAATTCCTTCTAAACAGTATATACTCAATAAGTACTTATTTAATTTACATTTCTTTTGTTTTTTTTTTCAAAGTGACTTTTAAAATTGTGTCTGTATAAGTAAAATACTCTAAAAGTTTTTCTGATGTTTGGGGCCAATAATAGACAATTATTTGATAAAATTGATCTGATTTATTTAAGATAATCAGGGAAAAGAACAAGGACAAACCAGAGCACTATTTAGAGACTGCCAGAAATATTAAAAGTTCTCTTTCTTTTTGGAAATTAAATATTACAATTACATTTGCTCTGGCAGTTATAAATATTCTGGATCAGATTTTAGCAGTTTTCATAGAATGCATGGTAATGTCTTTTATCACCTAGTGCTTATATAGCTTCCATTGATTCAGTTCAGAACACGTTTATTAAGCGCACTCTCTGTGTGTGGTCCTGTGACTGTACTGGCATACAAGCTATGATGTCATTGTTGAAACAGGTCTGTGGTTGGTTCAAGCACTCAGCTGCCCTGCCTTTATCTCACAGTCCTATAGACCAAACCTTTCTCCCTAGACAGACATGTCTATAAATATTTCTCCTGAGCATATGAAGTGTGGTGACATTTGCTGGGGTCAGACTTATAATCCGTCCCTAGGGATAGTGTTACAGAGATGGTTCCATTATAGACCTTTTAGGAGATGGTCTTCTGTAAAGTCCTTGCATAATATTGAGTAACCTTTGAAAATTGGGCCTTATTATTTAGCAGAAGATAGTATTTTTGCTTATATGATGGGGTATTTTATCCAATAGACATATTTGTTATCTTTAGCTGGATGTATCTGTTTTTTTTTTTTTATTGTAGATGCATGGCAATGTTTTTTGGAATGTTCACTGCTAATCTATAACGTATCTTAGGTTTCTAAAAATAAAAACCTCAGCAACATCCCCTCCCTCAATCGTCAAGAGGGAGACATTTGTCATAAGATCTTCTCTTCTACTCTGTATTTCCAATACATGCACACATTTATATGTACATACAACACTCATAGGCACTTGTGGCGCACAGATAAATTGCCTCTTTTTTTGAGTAGGGAAAGATCTCCTCTGTCCAGATACCAAGACCCACAGGAGTGCAGTGTCTGACATACGATTTGAAGTCGACACACCTACGTGTTTTTCTGCAGTAGTAGGTAGAGGTGGTGGGTCTCCTCCTCTGAACATGCTTGGCTATGTCACTAATTTGTTGGTTTTGTTTCTTGGCAAAATAGTTGTGATATTGGTATAAATATATATGTAAAAATATGTGTGTTTTATATATGTAAGCTTGAAAATGTCTGCAGTATATGATATTTCAGAAAAGAAAACTATTTTCTGTCTCCAGGGGAAAGAGTGGTGGCTTTTGCAGCTGTAGAAGGGATTTTCTTCTCGGGATCTTTTGCTGCTATATTCTGGCTGAAGAAAAGAGGTCTTATGCCTGGACTCACTTTTTCCAATGAACTCATCAGCAGAGATGAAGTAAGGAAGGAAGTATTCTTCTAGTTATATTTGTATTCATTTTTGGTGTTTATTTTTCTTTCCCCTGGAAAATGCTTATAATGACACATATCCTGGTAATTAAAAGAAAATAGGAAGTAATTTCTTACTTGGTTTTTAAGACATTGTGTTTTTCTTCTGCCTCTTGTTCCTCCTCAGTCTTCCCTGCTCATCCTTAAATATCATTAAATCCTAGGTTCCCACCTTGGCCTCTCTCCTTCACTGTACATGACCTCCTGGCTGATCTCTGTTTCCATGAAATCAGCTACCATTTAGATGCTCATAACAACCCCAACTTTAGCGCAGACATTCTTTTTTGAGCTCCAAACCCATATGTTCAAGTGCGTGTTAGATAGTTTGTCCTGAAAGGCTCCACAGATATCTCAAACCTAATATTTCAGAAATAAAATGCATCCCTTTTCTCCCAGATTCATTCTTCGGTTTTCCCTGTATCATTGAATGATACTACCTTCTATCCAGTCATCCAAATTTGAATTCTGGGAGTCATTTTAGATTGCATTCTTTCTTTCTTAGCCACATCCAACCAGTAAGTAAATCTTATCTCCATCTGCCTGCACTGCCCTTTCCATCTTCCTACCAACTTTTCCATCTGTTGATTACCTTCTCACAGGTGACAACTCAAAACTTTCCTGACTCAATTAGGTAGAATGGACCACTCTTTCCTTTATGTATCCCTTTGAAACTGGTACCTGTCCCTATATTAGGGTCCGTACATATTCTGTACTTTATTCCTCTCTCCTCTGTTGGACTCTAGGCTCCCTGTGTGCAACACCTTGTCTTATTTGTCTTTCTGTTCTCAAGATTTAGCCCATCACAGCCTTCAGTTCATATTTATTGACTGCACTAACCCTGGCCCCTCAGCTTATTTCTTTTCTTTTCTTTTTTTTTTTTTTCAGTATATGAAATTTATTGTCAGATTGGTTTCCATACAACACCCAGTGCTCATCCCAAAAGATGCCCTCTTCAATGCCCCTCAGTTTGTTCTCAGTTTTTAAGAGTCTCTTATGCTTTGGCTCTCTCCCACTCTAACCTCTTTTTTTTTTTTTTTTCCTTCCCCTCTCCCATGGGTTTCTGTTAAGTTTCTCAGGATCCACATAAGAGTGGCAGAGAATCTAAGGACAGCTTATTTCTAAGTGACACTGTCAAGTTGTTAACTTCTCTGAGCCTCAGTTTCTTCCACTATAAACCTTGATAGGATTTTGTTAAAATAAAATGAACGAGTATGTGTGAAAATACTCTTTAAGTGCCATAAAATGCTTTGTATAAGTTTTGTTATTTCATGTCTTTAAATTTCTAATAATTTTTATCATAAATGTCTTATGTGGTGATTATAGAGACGTCAGAGAATAAAATCACTCAATCTTAACACAGAGATAACCACGTTTAGTATTTCATTGTATTTCTTTTTAGACAATTTTCTACATTTAAATCTATATAGATATATATGAACATCATAATTTTATGATTTAAAATACTCTGCTTTTTGCATATTTTTATGAGCTGAGATTTATTAGAATATTGTGAGCATTTTTCTATGAAATTAAGGAATTTTAGAAAGAGTAGTTATGTTAGATACATAATATTCTAATGAAGGAATGTATCAATTATTTCACTATTCTATAATTGGGAATTCAGGTTATTTCTGGGTTTTTTTGTTTAGTTCTTTTGCTATAATGCAAAGTGAATGTCTTTGTATATGAGCTTTGTCCCAATTTCATATGATTTTCCTACGCTAGATTGCCTATACATAAAGTTACTAGATTATAAGGCTTAAACATTTAAAGATTATCCATATTTATTTGCAGATTTCTTCCCAGAAATTTTATAGCAAGCCCTACCCAGCAATGTATGAATGTGTCTTTTCTTACCATAACCTCACCAAAATTTGGATTCCTGTTTTAAATATTTGACAAATTTGATAGGGGTAATGGTTTCTTATTTTTGGTTTTATTTGCATTTGTTTGATTACTACTTAGATTGAACTTTTTTTCATAATGATATTAGTTATTTGTTATTTTTTTTCCCTTTTATCTATTCTTGTCTTTTACCTCTATTTCTGTTGATATACATTCCCAATGCACAGTGACTGATGGGGCTCTTTCAATAAGTGTTTGTTTTTTGAATTTGTTATATTTACGCATAAATATTATATAAAATATTAATTGTGTCATATTTATTGTAAATACATTCCCAGTTTGTCCTTTGCTTTTTAAATTTTTTTAAATTTATCTTTATTATAATAATTATTATTTTTTAAATTTACACCCAAGTCAGCATATAATGCAACAATGATTTCAGGAGTAGATTCCTTAATGCCCCTTACCCATTTAGCCCACCCCGCCCCCACAACCCCTCCAGTAACCCTCTGTTCTCCATATTTAAGAGTCTCTTATGTTTTGTCCTCCTCCCTGTTTTTATATTATTTTTGCTTCCTTTCCCTTATGTTCATCTGTTTTGTATTAGTGAGGTCATATGATATTTGTTTTTCTCTGACTGGCGAATTTCGCTTAGCATAATACCCTCTAGTTCCATCCACGTAGTTGCAAATGGCAAGATTTCATTCTTTTTGATTGCCGAGTAATACTCCATTGTATATATATACTACCTCTTCTTTATCCATTCATCCATCGATGGACATTTGGGCTCTTTCCATACTTTGGCTATTGTTGATAGTGCTGCTATAAACATGGGGGTGCATGTGTCCCTTCGAAACAGCACACCTGTATCCCTTGGATAAATACCTAGTAGTGCAATGGCTGGCTCATAGAGTAGCTCTATTTTTAATTTTTTGAGGAACCTCTATACTATTTTCCAGAGTGGCTGTACCAGTTTGCAGTCCCACCAGCAGTGCAAAAGAGATCCTCTTTCTCCACATCCTCACCAACATCTGTTGTTGCCTGAGTTGTTAATGTTAGCCATTCTGACAGGTGTGAGGTGGTTTTGTGGTTTTGTGGTTTTGATTTGTATTTCCCTTATGATGAGTGATGTTGAGCATTTTGCATGTGTCGGTTGGCCATCTGGATGCCTTCTTTGGAGAAGTGTCTATGCATGTCTTTTGCCCATTTCTTCACTGCATTATTTGTTTTTTGGGTGTTGAGTTTGATAAGTTCTTTATAGGCTTTGGATACTAACCCTTTATCTGACATGTCATTTATAAATATCTTCTCCCATTCTGTCGGTTGCCTTTTAGTTTTGCTGATTGTTTCCTTTGCTGTGCAGAAGCTTTTTATTTTGATTATGTCCAGGGGCCAGGGGCGCCTGGGTGGCTCAGTCAGTTAAGCGTCCAACTTTGGCTCAGGTCATGATCTCACGGTTCGTGGGTTCAAGCCCCACATCAGGCTCTGTGCTGACAGCTCAGAGCCTGGAGCCTGTTTTAGATTCTGTGTCTCCCTCTCTCTCTGCCCCTCCCCCACTCACACTCTGTCTCCCTCTGTCTCAAAAATAAATAAACATTAAAAAAATTTTTATTTTGACTAGGTCCCAATAGTTCTTGTTTTGTCTCCTCGAGGATTTTGATGGCTTCCTGTCTTACATTTAGGTCTTTCATCCATTTTGAGTTTATTTTTGTGTATGGTGTAAGAAAGTGGTCCAGGTTCATTTTTCTGCATGTCGTTGTCCAATTTTCCCAGCACCACTTGCTGAAAAGACTGCCTTGATTATATTGGATATTCTTTCCTGCTTTGTCAAAGATTAGTTGGCCATACGTTTGTGGGTCCATTTCTGGGTTCTCTGTTCATTTTCATTGATCTGAGTGTCTGTTTTTGTGCCATGTCCTTTGCTTTTCAATTTTATTTGTTCTTTTAACATACAAAACCCTGAAATTGATGTGATCCACTTCCAGAGATAATTAAATAATCACACATATTTTCCTCTTGACTTTTGAACATTTAACTTTAATACAATTGGAATTTGTCTAGTATAAGTATAGAATTTGGTACAAATATAGGATAAGTTAGAATTTAACTTAACTTTATTTCACACACTCTTAGGAATTTTTTCTAGTTCTTTTTGTTAAGTAATCCATCTTTCTCCATTGACTTGTGATGGCTTTTTTATTATATATTAAAGTTTTTAAGTGTACTAAAATCTGTTTGGGGGTTATTTTTTCTTTTCATTAACCTATCAAATTCCATGCCAAACAATTTTAATTATTGTTGTTTTTTATGTTTTGATACCTACTAGGATAAATCCCATAACATTAAATCCTATTGAAAATTTAAATCCTATTAAAATTGTTCTTATAAGATTCTGCCCATATATTCTTAAGGATTAATTTTTTTTTTAAGTTTGTGATGTTTCCTTAATTTATTTTTGAGGGAGAGATGGAGTGCAAGTGAGGGAGGGCTAGAGAGAGAGGGAGACACAGAATCCAAAGCAGGCTCCAGGCTCTGAAATGTCAGCACAGAGCCCGAAGTGGGGCTTGAACTCATGAACCATGAGATCATGACCTGAGCTGAAGTTAGATGCTTAACCGACTGAGCCACCCAGGCACCCCAGATTAGTTTTTTAATTGAAATGTATTTGACATACAATATTGTGCAAACTTAAGATATGTAACATATTAATTTTATACATTTTTCTGTTGTGATACGATTGCCATTGTAACAATAATTTGGACCTCTATCACATTACATAATTATATCTTTTTGGTAGCTCAAATAATTAAGTTCTCGTCTCAGATTAATTTTTTTAATGTTTATTTACTTTTTGAGAGAGAGTATCCATATGTGTGTGAGCGGGGGAGGGGCAGAGAGAGCGAGCAAGCGAGAGAGAGAGAATCCAAACCAGTCTCCATGCTGTCAGTGCAGATCTCAACATGGGGCTTGAACCCACAAACCTTGAAATCTTGACTTGATCTGAAACCAAGAGTCAGACGCTTAACTGTTTGAGCCACTCAGGTGCCCCTCAGATTAGATTTTTTTTTAATGTGGGGTTTTTGTTTTTTGTTTTTTGGTTTTTTTTTTTTTGAGAGACAGAGAGAGAGAATTAGAGGCAGAGCAGGGGAGGAGCAGAGAGAGAGAAGGAGACAGAGAATCTCAAGCAGGCTCCACACTGTCAGTGCAGAGCCTGATGTGGGGCTCTAATTCACGAACTGTGAGATCATGACCTGAGCTGAAACCAAGAGTCAGATGTTTGACCATTTGAGCCACCCAGGAGCTCCATAATTTTTTAACTGGAAACAATCCCATTGAAATTTTGATTGGAATTACTTTAAACCTCAAAATTAATTTTATCTACTTATTGATTTAGCAGAATGAGTGCCTACCTTTGATTTCCTCATCTCTGTAATAGGTAGCTAGCTCTCAGTTCTAATCAACACTTTCTGTAACAGCTTTCACAGTTTATTTGAAATTCAGCCTTTGGTAATTTGAAGTATCCTCTTGAGTCCAGTCTGGGAAAAATGTTTGACTAGCAAAGCTTCTAAGATTAGCTGTTCAAAGGGGCTTTTTTCTGATGGTTTCTTCTGGGAATGATAACTAGGTAAATAATCCTTGGAATACAACCTTTGATTTGAGTCTTATCTTTAATTTGTCTTTGGTTTTTGCTGATTTATTTAGAAAAACCCAAGTAAACTCTGATTTGAAGTGCACATTCCTTCCTCCGCCTTCTGCCCCTCCTCCTCCTACAAAATTATTTCTTTTTCTTTGCAGTTTAGAAATGTTCATTGACTCTGCCTTGAGGTCAGTCTCTAGCTTAATTTTGTTTGGCACTGCATCATCTTTCTCTGTCTCTGGCCTCTCTCTCTTTCTCTTTTGACTTTTTGCAATTACTCCTGTTGTTTTCAGCTTTTTACCATCTGTTCTGTGTTTTGGAATCCTGATCACTGTAGGTTGGATCTCCTTGCTCTGTTCTCTATTTAAAGCTCTCTACGATTTCTTGTATTTGCATAACCATTCTGTTCTCAAGGTATCTCACAAGTTTATTTTCTTTGGTTATCTGCAGTGTCATTTCTGCTTTGTATAGCTTCAAATGGTTTTCTTAATTCTTCAGTCTCCATTTTCATTGCACTAAATTTATTTTTATCTTGAGCTGTTCTTATTTAAGATAAATGTCTTTCTGAAATCTCATGAGCTTCATCTTTTCTTTATTTTTTTAGTTATTATTTTTAATGTTTGTTTATTTTTGAGAGAGAGAGAGAGAGAGAGAGAACACAAGTGGGGGGGGGGCAGAGGATCTAAAGCAGGCTCTACACTGATAGCAGAGAGCCAGAAAGGGGACTCAAACCCATGAGCCATGAGGTCATGGCCTGAGCCAAAGTTGGATACTTAACCAACTGAGCCACCCAGGTACCCCTCACCTTTTTCTTTAAATACTTATTATTTTCAATGATTTTTAATTTTTTTTATACATTAGAAATTAATGAATTTTCATTCTAGCCCTTGCTTTGTTTTCCTTTCTGAAACGATTTTGGTTGCAGATTTTTATTGTTGTTGTTGATTAATTCATCTGTCATGTTTATGAATTAAGATTGGCTGGCACTGAAAAATTTTCATGATAGGCTATTATAATTGGCATTTTAATGAGATTTGAAGGAAAGTAGTTCCTGGTACTGTGAATTCTTTTATCTTCCATAAGTTCTGTGTTGCATCCCTAGAACCTACTTATATGATGCCTGACACATGACTGTGTGAAAATTAGACGTTCTTTGACAGTGGTACTTTTCTTCTATTTTAGGGACTTCACTGTGACTTTGCTTGCCTGATGTTTCAATACTTAGTAAATAAGCCATCAGAAGAAAGGGTCAGGGAGATCATTGTTAATGCTGTTGAAATTGAGCAGGTAAGCAGGGTAGCTTATATGATTAGCACATCTCTTTTTCTCTGATGTTTGTAATTATTGTGTTAGGTTGACTCATTTGAAATTGCCACTTAAAGCCAAAGCAAATATCAGTAATTTTATATAGTCAACCTGACAGTACGAAAAGATGATGCATTTCAATTATTATGTCAGTTTATAATTTGGTTCATAAGTAAATGTTATATATTAAGGTTTATGTATATATGTCAATTTATAATTTGGTTCATAAGTAAATGTTATACATTAAGGTTTATGTATGTATGTTATGAAAAGATGATGCATTTCAATTATGTCAGTTTATAATTTGGTTACTAAGTAAATGTGATATATTAAAGTTTATGTATATTAAAACCTATTTCAGGATTTTTTTTTTCTGTCCCTTTGATCTGTCACATTCTGTGCCATAGCAAACTATTTTAATCATTTCAGCTTTATATTTTTTAGATTTTCAGCTACTGGAGGGAAGTGATAGTTTCTTATTTGTTTTGTATTTTCAAAACCAAGCAGTGTATCTAGCTTGCAGCATGCACCAAATGTTTATAGAATTAACAAGTCAATGAGTTCACAAATAGTAAAAATTTATAGAATGTAAAAATTTCTGACTACAAAGACCTGGATGTTCCACTTAATGTTTTTATCATTTGAAAATAAAATAAAAACTTTTGACTCTTTAAAAAAAATACCATACAGTTCAATAGCCATAGTTTTCATATTGGGAGGGGTGAAAAGGAATGAAATTCATTTTAGTATTTTTAATCATTTTGAGAACTAAATCCAAATGGTTAGTATTTTTATTTTTTTCTCGATTAACACTTTGCCACTGTCTTTCAATATAGTTGGAATTCAGTTTAACCCCCAGATCCATTTCTCTTTCTCATTTTCTTTGTTAAATGTGTTTCTCTCTTTCCTAATCCCCTTCCATAACCATGTTCCCCACAGTGATCATCTCTGGTGAATCTTTTTCCGGATATTTCAGGACAAAGTATGCCTTCTTTTCTCTCTGGAAAGTCTGTGAATTTAGGTCCTATATATACTACTTTGTAAAATATAAGTAATTTGACAGTTTCAGTTTACTTTGGCTATTTGAGAATGTGAAATACTGTGAATAGTAAAACCCCAAACATTTTTAAACAAATGGATATTGCCATGTTGAAAGAATTTACCCTAGTGAACTTTCCTCAGGGACTTAGAAGATTAAAACTAATACCCTGTTTTTATTTGGAAAATACTTATTTATTGTTCTGTCTTTGTACTTGATTCTGTTTTTGTTCGTATCTCAGGAGTTTCTAACAGAAGCCTTGCCAGTTGGCCTCATTGGAATGAATTGTGTTTTGATGAAACAATATATTGAGTTTGTAGCTGACAGATTACTTGTGGAACTTGGATTCTCAAAGGTAAGATGTTTAAAAATTTATTACTACTAGCTAAAATGTTAGTAAGACCACTAAAATACTATATTTCATTGAAAGCATTTGTATCACATCAGTCTACTTTTTAAAATTACTGTGACAGCCTTGTTTTGCATGAACAAATTTGTTTTGCAAAATCCTTTGAAACTTGAAATTCATAACAGAAGGAAGAAGCTGATAAATCTTAGAATTAATAAGTTCAATAAATTACTTGTAATAATTGCAGGTATTTAATAGGATTATCTTTAATTGGATTTAATATGTATATATATATATGTTACCCTCATAAATCCTCATGGGTCTGTGTTGTAATTTTTGCATTAATACTTTTTTTAAAGACTGTTTAACTTATGGGACACCTGAGTGGCTCAGTAGGTTAAGTGTCTGACTCTTGATTTTGGCTCCGGTCATGATCTCATGGTTCATGAGTTTGAGACCCTCATTGGACTCCCTGCTGATAGTGCAGTGCCTGCTTAGGGTTCTCTCTCTCTCTCTCTCTCTCTCTCTCTCTCTCTCTTTCTCTTCCCCTTTCTCTCTGTCCCTCCCATGTGTGCTCTCTCTCTCTCAAAATAAATAAAATAAGCTTATAAAAATAAAAAAGAGGGGCGCCTGGGTGGCGCAGTCGGTTAAGCGTCCGACTTCAGCCAGGTCACGATCTCGCGGTCCGTGAGTTCGAGCCCCGCGTCAGGCTCTGGGCTGATGGCTCGGAGCCTGGAGCCTGTTTCCGATTCTGTGTCTCCCTCTCTCTCTGCCCCTCCCCCGTTCATGCTCTGTCTCTCTCTGTCCCAAAAATAAATAAAAAACGTTGAAAAAAAAAATTAAAAAAAAAAAAAAGAAACGTGTTTACCTTTTACTTATTTAGTGAGATTGGTGCATCCAAACGTTTATACTTTTATATACAAATGGTTATTAGGAAGACATTAATTGTCATAATTTGGTCCTTTGAACTCAGTTGCCTTTTAAGTTATTTTTCATTTTTTTTTTATCAGAGATAATATACCTGAATTTCATAAAGTCGTGTGCTTCTCACATGACGTAACAGATGGAGGCTGCAGCCAGTCTACCTGGGTTTGAATCCTGGCTCTGCCACTTTCTAGCTCTGTGACCTTAAGCACGTTGTTTAACCTCTACCTTCATTTCCTCATCTACGAAAGGGAGATAATAATAATACTTACCAGAAAGGATTGTTGATGAGTTGGGATACATAAAGCACTTAAAATACTATCAGACATACAGTAAATACATACTAAGTGGTCATGTTGTATTCACCATAATTGGATATTCATGGAACTTTACAATGTACTGTATATGGTAATTAGAAATTACAGGTTTTAACTTCTTAGCATGGAAATGTAAGCTTAAGTTGTATTTAATGAGAAGCCTTGTTAGTTATGTGTTGTTGTTCTTATGGGTGTAATTTGGCTTCTTCAGAATGTCTAATAACACTTCTTTTCTTTTTAGGTTTTTCAGGCAGAAAATCCCTTTGATTTTATGGAAAACATTTCTTTGGAAGGGAAAACAAATTTCTTTGAGAAACGAGTTGCAGAGTATCAACGTTTTGCAGTTATGGCAGAAACTACAGATAATGTCTTCACCCTGGATGCAGATTTTTAGAACTCTCCCCATAGATAAACCTATCACTGGTAAATAGCAGTCTGTTTTTCTCTGCTTTAAAAAACAAAAAAACAAAACAAAACAAAAAAACAAAGTAGCTCCCTTAGGCAACACAAGTTTGCTTAAAAGGAAACCCAAAACCAAATTTCAATAAGTTGGATTTATAGAAATACACTCTAATTTTCCCATTTGACATTCAGGATGTGACTTCAGTTCTATTGTTTTGTCACGAAAATATAAGATGGTGATATGTAGTGATTAAGAGCATGAGGTGAGGGATCAGATTTGAGATTCTGCCCTTACTGCTTTGTGTGATCCTTGGCAAGTCAGTTAATCTCTCTAAATTTCAATGTATGTATCCTTAAAGTGGGTGTAATAGTAGCTCCTAAATTTATCATGTGGATATGAGGGTTAAGCCACAAAATAGGTGCTTAGCCACCACCAACACCATTACTACTTATTAACAGTCTTAAGTATGGCGATGTTGTGATAAAATGCTCCCCTGTCCTCAAAGTAATTTTGATTCTAGGTTCTAAGATCTAGAATTAGATGTTTATATTTTAATGTTTGAGGGAGAATATAAAGATTTCATTTAAAAATTATAATTCTCATTAACTTGAGAATTGCTTCTTCAAATTCCTCAGCATGTAGTAAAGGAAATTTAGTTCTCAGTTGCTTTGGGCAGGACACTTATGAAGTGAAATTTGGGAGATCAGCCTGGCAGTTGACCTTGTAAGTAAAATGATTTTGCTCCTTTAGAAATCAAAAAGGTAACAATTGCCAGACATAGCTAGCCCTGAAATGTTTAAACCCCGGGTGAATTAGCTAGAATAGCATTTCCCCAAGAATGTTCTAAAAGCTGTGAGCCCCTCTAGATATTTTGTGGGGAAAAATGGGATTCTGTGGTCAGATGAACCTGGGAAATGCTATCCTCCCTTCTTCCTCTCTGAAGTATATAGTCAGTACCTCAAAGAGAGAAATTCTTCAGGACGTAAAACTTATTTCTCCCTGCATATCCCAGACTTACTTAACAAAGATCTGTAGTTTACCTGTTAACATCTCACCTAACTAGTATTCCTCTGAATATAGTTTGGAAAAGGCTGCCCTAGAACCATTTTGTACACAGAGGAAGGACTTGTGGACTAGGCAAAGGAGACCTGGAGGGATTTACTAAACCATTCATATTTGTGCCGAGCTGAGTAATGTACCTGAGACTGACCTCAGCTGTGCTTCTTTAATACTCTTCAAACTCTTTTATGCTGTTAAAAGGTAGAGTCCTAATAATGGAACTATGCATCCTGCACAATAGCAGATGGCAAGGGAGACAAAGGTTTCTGCAGAGGAGACAGTGAGGAAAGGCCATGGACCCCTCTTTATCGTTAGGAAGAGCCAACAGGTAGCCTGAGTCCCCAAAACAGTGTGGTTCCCCACTTAACAGCAAACTGCTTTATAACATTCTGCAACCTAGAATTTAGAGGTTTTTCACTTTGCATAAATTTTTGCTCCATTCATTCAGCAACGTTCTAATGACTAAAAATGGGAGTTCTCAAGTGGATGCAAGAGGACCAGGCCATAACCTTGTTAGGGAAACTGTCAGAAGCCTGTGATATTTCGGCCTATGACAGTGCCATTTGTTCAGTTTGTTCAATGCTTCATGGTTGGCCAGCTGGTTTTACATCATATCACGTGATCACACAACAGCCTTATAAGCTTGACAGCTAATATTGACATTTTACTGCTAGGAGAGAGTGAGGCTCAGAGAAGTTAAATGACTTGGCCAAGGTGGGCTCTTATCACTGTCCTTGCAGTAGAATTCTTTTTCCCTAGAGATTATCATCTTTCTTGTATTTAGTCCTTTACATCCATCTTGATGTGATTTTGCCTATTTTCTCATTCGGGTATCATGTACTTTATTAAGGTGTTATGTAAATTATTTACCTATATTCAGGTAGTATGCTCAAAGATGTGTATACTACTGTAGAAACACTTAACATTATAAATTGAGAATATCTGCAATAATATTGGAATGAAAGAAAAAAGTTTTCAGTGCATATTCCCTTTGTTTTGAATCCAGATCTTTCTCATAGGTAATGACAGGTGCCTTAATATGAAGCTTATTTATAGTAGCAATAAACCTAACTGTGTTGAGATGAAGAAGTTTTAATACTGAAATACTGGATTTTTAATACACTGGTTTATTATATTCAGTGTTCTATATCCTTTTCCAGGCCTTCAGGTTGCATATTTATTTATTATGTTTAGTATTTTGGTTCCTAGTTCTTAAGGAATGAAGAAATTGTGGAATTGCCTTTTAATACTATCTCACAGGTAAAGAAATTCAGAGTATGTTTACAACTTTTTTTTAATAGCACATGTACTTAAGTCATTGCTATAGTAAAGTTAAGTTTGTTATTTAGGAATGTAAAAACTTGTAGTTCATGACAGCACTTATTAAAAATAACTTCATTGTAGTATGTAGAATCATGACTTGGAAGGACTTGGGAAGACAGTTTGATTCAGTGCTTTCAGACAAGGCTATTTTGTTGTTCAGTTACACACAATAATAAACAATTGTTTTTACCTATAAGCTTACTCGAGTCATGTCTTAGTGTCTCATTCTGGAATATCAAAATTTTCTTCTTCTTTTGACATTTTATTTTTTATTCATAAAAAGTGATTACCGTTGGCCCTTGAACAACATGGGACTTAGGGGCACCAAACCCCCGCACGGTTGAAAATCCACATGTAACCTTTGACTCCCCCACAACTTAACTATTAATAGCCTACTGTTGACTGGAAGCCTTACCAATAACACAAACAAGTTGATTAGCACATATTATGTGTGTTGTATGTATTGTGTACTGTATTCTTACAATAAAGTGAGTTAGAGAAAAGATGTTTTTAAGAAAATCATAAGAGAAATACACTTACAGTACTATACTCTATTTATTGAAAAAAATCCACATATACGTGGGCCTGTGCAGGTCAAACCCATGTTCTTCAAGGGTCAACTGTATTGAGAAAACATAGCAGTTTGCATATTTAAAACACATATTATTTAATATTCATAACTTTGTATTTTACATTTAAATATGCTAACTTCCATGTCATAGAATTCCCAAATTGCATTTGCATGGATTAGGCTAAGGGCTTAATGTCGCTAACTGATTTTCAGTGATAAAGAAATCTGTTCCCGAGCTGCATAAAAGCCAGTTTAGTCCTATAATCAGGTATTATGTTTTTGAACTAAATTGCATGAATTGGTAGCCAACTCAGGAGCTCTTCTCAGTGGAATCTGCATGAGTGGTACAGAAGTGAAATCTAGTTTTCCTTTGTTTTTCCCAGCCTTTAGATAATCTCCTTTTTAGATGACTGTAAATTTGAAGGAAAACTTGATATTCCCAGGGCCTTAGAAAGAAAGGATTTAAGCTTTCAAATTTGGGGCCTAAGGAAAATACAGGTAAAAATGGAAGGATAGAGATTGATTTTTTTGTACAGATAAAAATACAACAATTCAAGTCTTTTTCTAAGTTCACAAGATTGTTAACTTAGTGCATTTGATTCTTTTATAATGTTTTGTTTTTTTCCAAATGTCTGGTAATTTAGCAAAGTTATTTGGTATTTACTGTGTATATAGAGAGCTTTATTAGGTGTGGTTTACCTAAGTCTTTTTGCTAAAATGCATTGTGGTCAATCAAGCCAACCCTGAATATGTAGAATGTTGGGGTTTTTTTTCCCCAAAGAAATAGGTTGTTTTGTTATTTTTTGGGGTTAGTGTGTTGAAATAAACTGTATCATAGCTACATCATTGTGTGTGTGTCCTTTTTGAGTAAGAGTGTTTCTTTATAAGTGAAGGGGCTACCCTAATCAAGAAATGTATATGTTTTCTCTTTGTGCATACAGATAAATACATATTGGTATTACTTTGTTCATCTCTCTCTCTCTCTCTCTCTCTCTCTCTCACACACACACACACACACACACACACACACACACACTGTTCTTTTGACATAAGTAGGATTCCCCCAGTCCTCCCTCTCATCTGCCTTCACCCAATCCATGTCTCTTTATATCCAGCTGAGATTCCACAATCCATAATATTACTAGGGGTAATATGTGTACTTTACCAATACCCTGAACTCTGTTCCTCTTCTGCATTTGTACCATACATAGAAAAGTCAAGGAGATTTCCCCACCCTGTTGCAAACATGACAATCAGTTTTTCCATATTTCCCTCAATAAGCAGCCAAATGCTGCCAGAGAAAAGGGCATGTAAGACAAATTGGATCTCCTTACTATAAATCCATGTAAACATTACCTCCTGTCTTAGTCCATTGGGGCTGCTATTGAAAACTACTGTAAACTGGGGGGCTGAAATTAGGCATTTACTTCTCACAGTTGTGGAGGCTGAGAAATCAAGGTGCTGACAGATTCGGTGTCTCGTGAGTCTCGCTTCCTGGTTCATAAACAGTTGTCTACTCACTATGTACTCACATGGAAGAAGGGTGAGGGAGTTCTCTGAGGTCTCTTTCATAAGGGCCCTAACCCTGTTCATGATCCAGTCACCCAGGCCCCACCTCCAAACATCAGCACACTGGGGATTAGGTTTCAACATGAATTTTGGTGGGACACAGCATTCAGTTTATAGCACCTACCTCAGCACTATCTGATAACTCTAGTACAATTTCCTGGTAAACTTGTTCTCCATTCTCCACAATTGCTTTTCCACACTGTGCCCACCTTCTGCTACTACCCTCACTCCCCAAGAAGGTGCCTTTGTCATCTGCTTTTTCTTTGTTTATTGTGGGCCCACGAGCGATATTCTGGGCTGAAAAATTTGACAATTAGAGGAGTCCTAAATCTAGAACCTAAGAAGCCGCAGTATAACTCGATATACAAATGTCTGTGCATGATTTCTGTCCTGTGGAGTCCTTGCAATCAGAGAGCGATTGAGGACATTAGCTGTTCTTTTTTTAAAATATTAAATATACTTTATTGTCAAATTGGTTTCCATACAACATCCAGTCCTCATCCCAACAGGTGCCCTCCTCAATGCCCAACACCCACATTTCCCTCCCTTCTGGGAATAAGAGCCACTTATTTGTGGGAGCTGCTGTTCCCTTTCCCACCGCGTGGGGTTCCCAGGGCTGCCAAGCCAAGTGCGTACTCCCATCTGTCTCCGCCCGGGGTCAGGCAGGCGATCCAGGAGGGAGCCACATCCTTACTTAAGTCATGTCTAAATGAAACTAAAGGCACAGAAGCACTTTTATTCGAATGACAAAGCTAGAGAAAAAGTCCTAGTTCCAGCTGCCCCCAAGGCCTAACGATATCCCCATTCTTTGCAATTTTTCATTATCTTCTATAAACGTTAATAAATGACTACTTTTTGCCTAAGATAGTGTAAGTCTCCTGATTTGAAACCCAAAGGACCCTAGGTAGAACAAAAATTAGCCCCTGGAAACAAAAAAGGAATTGGGAAGAACCAGGGCGTCCGGGTATGTATCAGTCAAGAAGCTGAGAGCCCTGGAGAGGCCCCTGAGAGCCAGGTGAAGTGTTCAGTGAAACCGAAGTACTGTGGAGAGGGTGAGGTGAAGAGGAGAGGGAGGCACAGTGGAGTTGTGAGTTTTAGAAGAGCAGGGTTGTTACCAATGAATGTGGTGTCCACGATCTGCATGGTCATCCTGTAATAAGAAAAACAGCTGTCCTCATTTTATGGGACCTTTCTAGGAGCCTTGAGCACCTGGGCTTTCTGCACACTGTGCCAGCACTCAAACCACATCTGCTCTGCTCATTTCTCCAGGTTAGCATGTTTCCACATCACGGGAAACAAGAGCATCCTCCAGTTTGTCTGAGTAAAGGCCAAGGGGTATGTTCTTGATATTCTCTCATTGTTCATGATAGTGTCCAAATTCTGTGCAAAAAATTAATTCCCAGTGAGATAAGTATTTGTACATACTTTAGTGCTTGTAAGGTGATTTTGCAATCCTATTATTCTAACCACTTCGTTGGTTCACTCATTTTATAAGAAATTGCCATGTCCCAATAATATTAAAAAGGGACCTGAGGCTCAGGTTAAGTTACTTGCCTGAGACCGCACAACTAGTAAAAGAGGCAGGTGTTATGGCTTTAAATCCCATCATCTTTTCGCCGAGTGCACCCAGGTTTCTATTCCTACTGTTGGTGATATTTTTCATGGGATAGATCTCCTTGACCTCTACGCTTTCCTAACACACTCTGTTGGCAGGTGTCAATTTAGAGCTTCACTTGTTCTCCCCCAAAGCCTGCTGGGAATTGTGTTTAAACATCACTTAATGGAGAGGGCAGAGGGGGCTTACCTGCTGAGGCCTGGTTGGATTGGCAATAATGTTTGAAGACATCAGAGCTGCAAGGGCAATTGATACTTATTTTCTAATCATATTTGGGACATATATCTTCAAAAATATTGCTTTAAGTAAAAAGTAAATTTTAAAGAATTAGATAAAGTAATAGTACAGGTGGAACTCAGGATGGCATATCCTGGCAGTGGTTGCATATGACAATTTTGGAAACCTGAAACCAAATCTCTCATGTCTAAAATGTTGAGATGTCCAGATCAGAGCTCCCCAAGAAGTCCTTCTCGGAACTCAGGTTATAAAGTGGTAGCAAACAAAGACATACTTGCTTCAATTTGTTTAAATTTCAGATGATAGGGGAGCACGTGTCTCTAATTCTTGTCATCTGTTGGTTTGGGTCTCTAGGTTTAGAGTCCCAAATTCCAGAGGATGTACACCGTCCTTCATGTGGCTAAGAGGGAGTCAAACCCACTGAAGGCAACATCCAGATACAATCAACCTTTATGTCTCAGAAAACAGTTGAGTAAAAATCTGTTCCAAGCACCTCTCCTGTGTGTGATACAATTATACTTATGTATAAGTATACTTATGTATACTTATGTGTATCCTAAATGTCAGACACTGTGCCAGGTGCCGGAGATCAAACCATGAAAAAACAGACCTGACGTCTGCCTCATGGAGCATAGTGGGGTAGACACATAATAAAGAAAGAGTTATTTCCTCTATTTTCAAGGTGACTTTCAGAGAGGGTTTACTCCTTATCTACTCCTTGCTTAAAGTGGTACAGATAAAGCCAGGATTCTGCCCCAGTTTGGTTTGATACAGTTCATGCTTTTCCTAGACTCCCCTGATAAAGACATCTCTGCAGCTCTGATGAGCAGAGTCCCAGGTCCCATGGGCGGTGGGTCCCAAACCACCTCAAAGGGCTGTGCAGCCTGAGATGAGGGTCAGCAGCTGCAGGTGCTGCTCAGGCTGCAGGGGAGAAGCCCATGGAGGTGAGGGTCAGACACTGCCACATCCTACCCTCAGCTGCCGGGAGGCTCTGTTGCAGTCAGTGGGGCATTTGGTGGGCAGGGCTGATGGGAATTTAGCAAAGCTAATTCCATCTAATTCTCCACAAGGGAAGAATAGCTTCAGCATCTTGCTAGCTGCTACCAGCGTAAAGCTCAGAGTTGCTAGCCCCCATGTGTCCTGCACGGAGCTGGAAAAGGACAAAGGAGGCTGTCGTGGCCCCCCGCCTTCCCTGAGGTCGGGTGAAGCAGAAGTGACTGTGGTGGAAGGTGGGGGGGCACACGGTACCAAGTCCCCTTTCTTGCTGGACAACTGTGACCTGACTGCCCCACTGGCCTTCTGTTCCCCATCTGCACCTTTGACTGCCTGCAGGTGCAAGATCACGATGTTTTGCCAGAGGTCTCATTTCCTGATTTCCTCATGGTGGAGCCCTTGAGCCACTGGTTTCTCTGCTCAGAGGCTGCTCCTTCACTGTGGGAATTAAGGAGGTAGATTTTTTTTCTTTTTTTTTTTTTTTTAATATATGAAATTTATTGTCAAATTGGTTTCCATACAACACCCAGTGTTCATCCCAAAAGATGCCCTCTTCAATGCCCATCACCTACCCTTCCCTCCCTCCCACCCCCCCATCAACCCTCAGTTTGTTCTCAGTTTTTAAGAGTCTCTTATGCTTTGGCTCTCTCCCACTCTAACTTCATTTTTTTTTAAGGAGGTAGATTTTAAAGAAGAACGATGCTGTTTCCAGATGAGCTTGGGCTACTGGGCGGGAGGGAGGCCTCTGGACACACAGAAGAAATTCCTGCTCAGCACCGACCCTTTAGAAAGGCAAACTCCCTTGGGCAATTTCACCCCTGGCTGGTTGTACAGAAATGAAAGTCTAGGTGACAGTACCGTAAGGGAAAGCCCTGCATTTTGGTACCAACTGAAAGAGGAAAAGCCTCTTTCCATAGAGGGATGCTGAGCACTTATGAAGCAACTGACAAAGCCACACATTTTTATGAAGTATCAGGAGCCCTGGACTAGTCACAGAGTTACCTGTGATTTTGTTATTTGCTCATCCATCACTTTGGGGGAGGGGTGGTGGAGAGGGGAGGGTCAGAAATGGCAGAAAGACAGCACTTACCCTCTGGCCCATTCTGAGAGGATCTGAGAGTGGAGGGGAAGGTACTAGCTCTTGTCTGTTGTACCAGAATGGATCACGCCATTCCTTTGGCCCTGGATACCTGAGGCTCCCATCCACCTCTGTCTGGGGAAGGTGATATCTATGGTCAGGGCAGGATATTTTAACAATTCAAGTGTGGGGAGCAGGTTTCTTGAGAGCTAGGGGTCATTAAATGATACTCCATCCTATGACCACTAAGTCCATCTTGCCTCAGTTAACTCCCTTGCAACTCATAGGAAGTACCTCCAGGTATGGGACTCTGCTATGGTGAGGTGTGGAAGAACATAGGCTTTAGAGCCAAACCACCTGGGTTCAAATCCTGGCTCTAGCATTTACTGGCTGGATGACTTTGGCAGGTTAAATATGCAACTGGGAGGAACAACAGTGTGGACTTCTTGTGTCATTGTAGAAATACGCAGAACACTTAAAATAGACCCAGCACATAGAAAGCACTCAGGAATTGAAGCTATTATCTCAAAGCTTCTGCTTAGCATTAAAATTTCAACATTTCCATTAGCTAGAGTGACCTCAGAGTCAATAGCTCCTCCAAGGCTGAGCTATGGGCTTCTTCCCATGTCACCTTTAACAATTTCATCATTATATAGGTTTCATTTCCCTCTTACAGGCTGGTCATCCAAATTTTTAGCATAGATTTATAAACAGTCTTAGTATCTGGCATGTTCATTGGCTGGGAAATAGATTTTTGTGCTTCCTTAACAAGTAAGATAGTTTTACTCTTCCTACAACATTAGGAGTAAGTTAAAGTCAGTTCACCTTAATTATACTTACAGGTTTAACATCCATTGTCATTATCATCAGCCTTTTAAGGCTAATGAACAAATCCCAATCCCTAATAATGAATAATTCCTATTTGGTTCTATAAGTAGCAAAGTCAAGTAGCTTTAGCGCCACAGCGTATCACTGCTCTAAGGAGAACCCTGGGTCCCAGTAGATCTGGTCCTGTTGTTCCCGCAACTAGATTGAGAGTTTGAGGGGCGCCTGGGTGGTGCAGTCGGTTAAGCGTCTGACTTCAGCCAGGTCACGATCTCGCGGTCTGTGAGTTCGAGCCCCGCGTCAGGCTCTGGGCTGATGGCTCGGAGCCTGGAGCCTGTTTCAGATTCTGTGTCTCCCTCTCTCTCTGCCCCTTCCCCGTTCATGCTCTGTCTCTCTCTGTCCAAAAAAAAAAAAAAAAAACGTTGAGAGTTTGAGGGTGCAGACTCGCTGGTCCTCTGCCTTAAAAGTCCCTCCTTGCACCAGGTGGGATTCAGACTGGTTATCATTTGCAACAGGGAGCTCAGTTTGAGCTTAGGCCCTACCATGAGGGTGCAGACTCGCTGGTCCTCTGCCTTAAAAGTCCCTCCTTGCACCAGGTGGGATTCAGACTGGTTATCATTTGCAACAGGGAGCTCAGTTTGAGCTTAGGCCTGGTTATCATTTGCAACAGGGAGCTCAGTTTGAGCTTAGGCCCTACCACTGGCCTTTAGGATTGGCTGGGTCATGACTCACTATTCATATGGTGACTCAACTGAAATTTCTTAGCCTGGGGTAGAATCAGCCCTGAGGCAAGGAGGAGACAGATCTGATAGGTCTGACCCAAGTGATAGGTTTGGGCAGAGATTTTGAATGTAGCATGGAAGCCACTACACAAACCCTACCAGGCGGAGCAGAGGGGAAGGTAGACCTTGAGTGGTTTCACACACCCTTGCCCATGTTGGGATGCAAACCACACAGAGGGGAACACAAAGGGAGGGGTCGGTTCTCCTTTCCAGACCAATTTTGTACTTGACTTTGGTGCCTGGCAGAACATTGTGAAGTAGGAGTGCCTAGCTGTTCCAACTTGTTGCTACTGCAAACAATAGGTGGTGAACATCCGTATATATTTATACATATACATGTACATATACAACTTTATACAGATCCGTGATTTTCTCTGGGATAAATTGGGTCAGAGGAATGTAGAATTCTGAAGTTGTTTCACTTTTTTTTTTTTAAACTGTGTATGGAAGTAAAATATGCAGCCAGGCCTGTCTTTTTTTCTTTTAGATAATGCAGATGTTTACATACAAAACTTTTTTCTTTCTTTCTTTCTTGCTTGCTTGCTTTCTTGCTTTCTTGCTTTCTTGCTTTCTTCATTTCTTGCTTTCTTGCTTTCTTGCTTTATCTTTCTTTTTTTACTAAAACTGTTGATATATTTTAAAACTTTTATCTCTTTTTAAAATGTTTTAAATGTTTATTTATTTTTAAGAGAGAGAGACAGAGCACAAGTGGGGGAGGGCAGAGAGAAAGAGGGAGACACAGAATTCGAAGCAGGCTCCAGGCTCTGAGCTGTTAGCACAGAGCCCAACGTGGGGCTCAAACTGACAAACTGTGAGATCAAGACCTGACCCGAAGTTGGACGCTCAACCGACTGAACCACCCAGGCACCCCTAAAACTTTCATCTTTGGACTTAGGTGAAAAAAATTTGTTTTTATTTTTATTTCTGGCCACACTTCTATTTATCCCTATGGCAGATACTCTTAGTTGTCTACTCCAAAGCCATTCCCAACCCTTGCCCACTTCAATGCCACATACTTGCTTTCTCAGACTCCCTTGTAGCTAGAAGCGGCTAAGTGGCCCAGTTTGGCTAAAAAAATACATAAAGCAAAGCCTGTTGGGTCTTACGGGGAAATGTTTTTTCCTCACTGCTCAGAGTAAGGCTTATGAGAAGAAAATCTCTGCCAGGACTACTCCTTTGTGCCCTGCCTTCAATAAGTTGTGTGAGGATGTAATCTTGCTACAGCGGCAGCCACCTTATAATGAGTGAGGCAACATGCATGAAGAAGAACAAAAAAAGCTAAGACACTAAAGATGGAAAAGGTAAAAGGCAAAAGATGCCTGGGTTTTGAAGATACTGCTTCATGGACCAGCCATGATAACTCCTACCTCCCATTCTCTGTTCTGTGAGACAAGAAGTACCAAGATTACCTAAGCCATTCTTACCCATGGCTTCTATTAATTATTCTATTAACAAATACATCTGATTTGAAACAACCTCCCCTTTTTAAAACAATTCAAAATGAATTCATCATCCCTTCCCTTTCATCCTGCATTCCTCACCCATGGGGTGGTTTATTTTATGTATGTATGTATGTATGTATGTATTTCTTTACTTAGAGAGGGGGTGGGGGAGGGGCAGAGGGGTGGGGAGAGAGCATCTTAAGCAGGCTCCACGCTCAGTGCAGAGCCCAACATGGGGCTCCATCTCATGACAATGAGATCATGACCTGAGCTAAATCAAGAGTCGGACCCTTAACCGACTGAGTCACCAGACGCTATAGGGTGGTTTAAATACTCCCGGCCCGATTACATTCTTTACAGAAAGTTTAAGAATGTAAGACACCGGGATCCATTTCTCAGCAATTCTGGCGTCCTTCACAAACATTCCTGCCCACCCAGCCCTGGTTCAGCCTGGCTTTTCCATGCCTTGGCAGAGGGCACAAGGGAGCCCTGAACAATCAGCCGCCTTCCTTGTGGCCCCTCCCTTGGGCCGCACCCCTCCCCCTCCATGGCAGCGAGGTCAGAGAAGGTGTCTGAAGCCCTCCTGAGTTGTCATGCCCTGCCTGCTCCTCATGTTAGGCCTGTGCCCCCTTCCTGAGGAGGAGTCTCAGTGAGTGGGATCTCTGTGTTAGTGCCTTTTAGCTGAGACCAAGTTAGAAAGGCTTAATGTTCAAACAAGAACCTTTGTCCTGAAAATAGTGCATGAGGTGCCTGTGCTGGAAGACAACGAGCTTAGCGATTCCTTTAGACTCAGAGACGGCTGGGATCGGTTTCCCTTCTGCAGGTATGTTTGGACTGAGTGAAGTGTTTGATTGCATTACTCCTGAATGGCTGGTTTCCTGTTGTGATTTAGCTAATATTCAAATTTCCTGCAACAGAAATAAATTACAGGGCTTATTCCACCCTACAGCCCAAACTTTCACAAACAGCCAGCAGAGGGGGAGGGAGGGAGTGGTGCAGAAATGTGTGCTCACGCTGAGCAGCTGGGGTGGAAGGGATAGGCTGTAAGGAAAAGCCTGCTGCCTGGTTCAGGGTTAGATACTGAGGAGAGAGTGGGAGGAGGGGCAGAAGATCCAGTGGGGCAGAGACCAAGTTCTCAATGTGTGGTGCAGTGAAAACAGTGCTGGGTTGGGAGTCCCGAAGAGCTGTAAACTGGAAAGATGAAATGTTTTAGTCAGATGGGAAAATGGGATAGGAAGTCTCAGTTCTACTATTTATTAGCCCTATGACTTCGGGTGAGCGACTTAAACTCCTCTGAACCTCAGTTTTTCTATCTGTAAAATGGGGATGCCTATTGATTCAAGATTTAAAGGAGTTGTAGTATAGGGTGTGCACTTCACTGCAGTGAATTAAGAGACACACAGATGTGAGCTGAGAATGGAAAGAGGAGCGTGCTGGGAGAGAGGGGTGGGGGCCAAGTCCCAGTTGTGGCTGAGCTGGTCCTGTTTGGTTTTAACTGTCAAATACAGTTAAATACAGTGATCGAGTGATCACTGACTCTCATGTGGTCAGGCCAGGCCCTCCTTAGAGCTCTGTGACTCTCAGAATGCCACCTGATAATCTAGTGCAGGCTTCTTCTGTAGACAAGGGAACTAAGGTCCAGAAAAGTCAAGAAGCTTGCATAAGGTCCCATAGCTATTGCAAGGTAGAGCAGTCACTGCAACTAGACCTAGGTCTTTAGTTTTCACATTCAATTTTGCTTGGTAACTTGGCTTTTAAAACCTTTCACGTCAGGGTACCTGGGTGGCTCAGTCAGTTAAGTATCTGGCTTTATTATTATTTTTAATGTTTGTTTATTTCAAGAGTAAGACAGAGCATTAGCAGGGGACGGGCAGAGAGAGAGGGAGGCACAGAATCCAAAGCAGGCTCCGAGCTCTGAGCTATCAGCACAGAGCCCGACACGGGGCTCGAACTCATGGAACATGAGCTCATGACCTGAGCTGAAGTCGGACGCTTAACTGACTGAGCCACCCAGGAACCCCATACCGGACTCTTTTTTTTTTTTTTTTTTTGAATTTACAACCAAGTTAGCATATAGTACAACAATGATTTCAGGAGTAGATACCCTTACCCTTACCCTTTGAGCCCATCCCCTCCTTTCACAACCCCTCCAGTAACCCTCTGTTTGTTCTCCATATTTGTGAGTCTCTTCTATTTTGTCCTCCTCCCTGTTTTTATATTATTTTTGTTTCCCTTCCCTTGTGTTCATCTGTTCTGTATCTTAAAGTCCTCATATGAGTGAAGTCGTATGATTTTTGTCTTTCTCTAATTTCACTTAGCATAATACCCTCTAGTTCCATCCATGTAGTTGCAAGTGGCAAGATTTCATTCTTTTTGATTGCCGAGTAATACTCCATTGTATATATATACCACCTCTTCTTTATCCATTCATCCACTGATGGGCATTTGGACTCTTTCCATCCTTTGGCTATTGTTGTTAGTGCTGCTATAAACATGGGGGTGCATGTGCTTCTTCGAAACAGCACACCTGTATCCCTTGGATAAATACCTAGTAGTGCAATTGCTGGGTCCTAGGGTAGTTCTAATTTTAATTTTTTTGAGGAACCTCCATACTGTTTTCCAGAGTGGCTGCACCAGTTTGCATTTCCACTAGCAGTGCAACAGAGATCTACTTTCTCCACATCCTCGCCAACATCTGTTGTTGCCTGAGTTGTTAATGTTAGCCATTCTGACAGGTGTAAGATGGCATCTCATTGTGGTTTTGATTTGTCTATCCCTGATGATGAGTGATGCTGAGCAATTTTTTCATGTGCCAGTTGGCCATCTGGATGTCTTCTTTGGAGAAATGTCTATTCATGTGTTTTGCCCATTTCTTCACTGGATTATTTGTTTTTTGGGTGTTGAGTTTGAGAAGGTCTTTATAGGCTTTGGATACTAACCCTTTATCTGTTATGTCGTTTACAAATATCTTCTCCCATTCTGTTGGTTGCCTTTTAGTTTTGCTGATTATTTCCTTTGCTTTGCAGAAGCTCTTTATTTTGATGAGGTCCCAGTAGTTCATTTGTGCTTTTGTTTTCCTTGCCTCCAGAGACATGTTGAGTAAGAAGTTGCTGCCGCCAAGATCAAAGAGGTTTTTGCCTGCTTTCTCCTCTAGGATTTTGACGGCTTCCTGTCTTACATTTAGGCCTTTCATCCATTTTGAGTTTATTTTTGTGTATGGTATAACAAAGTGGTCCAGGTTCATTCTTCTGCATGTCGCTGTCCAGTTTTCCCAGCACCACTTGCTGAAGAGACTGTCTTGATTCCACTGGATATTCTTTCGTGCTTTGTCAAAGATTAGTTGGCCATATGTTTGTGGGTCCATTTCTGGGTTCTCTATTCTGTTCCATTGATCTGAGTGTTTGTTCTTGTGCCAGTACCATACTGTCTTGATGATTACAGCTTTGTAGTAGAGCTTGAAGTCTGGGATTGTGATGCCTCCTGCTTTGGTTTTCTTTTTCAAGATTGCTTTGGCTATTCAGGGTCTTTCCTGGTTCCATACAAATTTTAGGATTGTTTGTTCTAGCTCTGTGCAGGATGCTGGTGTCATTTTGATAGGGATTGCATTGAATATGTAGATTGCTTTGGGTAGTATCGACATTTTAACAATGTTTGTTCTTCTAATCCAGGAACATGGAATATTGTTTCCATTTTTTTGTGTCTTCTTCAATTTCTTTCATAAGCTTTCTATGGTTTTCAGTGTATAGATTTTTCACCTCTTTGGCTACGTTTATTCCTAGGTATTTTATGGGTTTTGGTGTAATTGCAAATGGAATCTATTCCGTGATTTCTCTTTCTGTTGCTTCATTGTTGGTGTATAGGAATGCAACCAATTTCAGTGCATTGATTTTAAATTCTGTGAATTTGCTGAATTCATGGATCAGTTCTAGCAGTTTTTTGGTGGAATCTTTTGGGTGTTCCATATAGAGTATCATGTCATCTGTGGAGAGTGAATGTTTGACCTCCTCCTGGCTAATTTGGATGCCTTTTATTTCTTTGTGTTGTCTGATTGCTGAGGCTAAGACTTCCAATACTGTGTTGAATAATAGTGGCAAGAGTGGACCTCCGTGTCTTGTTCCTGACCTTAGGGGGACAGCTCTCAGTTTTTCCCCATTGAGGATGCTATTAGCAGTGAGTCTTTGATATATGGCTTTTATGATCTTGAGGTGTGATCCTTCTATCCCACTTTCTTGAGGGTTTTTATCAAGAAAGGATGCTGTACTTTGTCAATTGCTTTCTCTGCATCTAGTAAGAGGATCATGTGGTGCTTGTCCTTTCTTTTATTGATGTGATGAATCACACTGATTGTTTTGCAGATATTGAACCAGCCCTGCATCCCAGGAATAAATCCAACTTGGTCATGGTGAATAATTTTTTTAACATACTGTCAGATCCAGTTAGCTATTATGTTGTTGAGGATTTTTGCATCCATGTTCATCAGGGAAATTGGTCTATAGTCCTTCTTTTTAGTGGGGTCTTTGTCTGGTTTTGGAATCAAGGTAATGTTGGCTTCATAGAAAGAGTTTGGAAGTTTTCCTTCCATTTCTATTTCTTGGAACAGCTTCAAGAGAATAGGTGTTAACTCTTCCTTAAATGTTTGGTAGAAGTCCCCTAGAAAGCCATCTGGCCCTGGACTCTTGTTTCTTGGGAGATTTTTGATTACTAATTCGATTTCCTTATTGTTCATGAGTCTGTTCAAATTTTCTATTTCTTCCTGTTTCAGTTTTGGCAGTTTATATGTTTCTAGGAATTTGTTCATTTCTTCCAGGTTGCCCATTTTATTGGTGTATAATTCCTCATAATATTCTCTTAGTATAGTTTGTATTTCTGCAGTGTTGTTGTGATCTCTCCCTTTCATTCTTGATTTTATTTATTTGGGTCCTTTCCTTTTTCTTTTTGATCCAACTGGCTAGGGGTTTATCAGTTTTGTTAATTCTTTCAAAAACCAGCTCTGGTTTCATTGATCTGTTCTACTGTTTTTTTCATTTTGATAACATTGATTTCTGCTCTAATCTTTATTATTTCCTGTCTTCTGCTTGTGTTGGGTTTTATTTTCTGTTCTTTTTCCAGGTCTTTGGGGTGTAAGTTTAGGGTGTGTATCTGAGAACTTTCTTCCTTCTTTAGGAAGGCCTGCATTGCTATATACTTTCCTCTTATGACTGCCTTTGCTGTGTCCCAGAGGTTTTGGGTTCTGGTGTTATCATTTTCATTGGCTTCCACATACTTTTTAATTTCCTCTTTAACTTCTTGGTTGGCCCGTTCATTCTTTAGTAGGATGTTCTTTAGTCTCCAAGTATTTGTTATTGTTCCAATTTTCTTTCTTGTGGTTGATTTTGAGTTTCATAGTTTTCAGTTTTGGTTTGAAAATCTGCAGTGTAAGATCTCGATCTTTTTGTACTTGTTGAGAGCTTATTTGTGTCCCAGTATGTGATCTGTTCTGGAGAATGTTCCATGTGTACTCGAGAAGAATGTGTATCTTGCTGCTTTAGGATGAAATGTTCTGAATATATCTGTAAGTCCATCGGGTCCAGTGTGTCATTCAAAGCCATTGTTTCCTTGTTGATTTTCTGTTTAGATGGTCTGTCCATTGCTGTAAGTGGGGTGTTGAAGTCCCCTATTATTATGGTATTATTATCAATGAGGAGTTTCTTTATGTTTGTGATTAATTGATTTATATATTTGGGTCCTCTCACGTTTGGAGCATAAATGTTTACAATTGTTAGGTCTTCTTGGTGGATAGACCCCTTAATTAGTATAATTATGATAATAATGCCTTTCTTCATCTCTTGTTACAGGCATTATTTTACAGTCTAGATTGTCTGATAGAAGTATGGCTACTCCTGCTTTCTTTTGTTGACCATTAGCATGATAGATGGTTCTCCATCCCCTTATTTTCAATCTGAAGGTGTCTTTAGGTCTAAAGTGGGTCTCTTGTACACAGCATATAGATGGATCTTGGTTTCTTATCCATTCTGTTACCCTATGTCTTTTGATTGGAGCATTTAGTCCATTGATGTTTAGAGTGAGTACAGAAAGATATGAATTTATTGCCATTATGTTGCTTGTAGAGTTGGGGTTTATGGTGGTGTTCTCTGGTCATTTCTAATCTTTGTTGCTTTTGGTCATTTGTTGTTGTTGTTTTTATCTTTTCTCCCCTCAGCAAGTCCTCCTTAAAATTTCTTGCAGGGCTGGTTTAGTGGTCACAAACTCCTTTAATTTTTGTTTGTATGGGAAACTTTTAATTTCTCCATCTATTTTGAATGACAGCCTTGCTGGATAAAGAATTCTTGGCTGCATATTTTTCTGATTCAGCACATTGAATATATCCTGCCATTCCTTTCTGGCCTAAGTTTCTGTGCATAGGTCTCTTGTGAACCTGATCTGTCTTCCCTTATAGGTTAAGGACTTTTTTCCCTTGATGCTTTCATGATTCTTTCCTTGCCTGAGTATTTTGTGAATTTGACTATGATATGCCTTGTTGATGGTCAGTTTTTGCTGAATCTAATGGGGGTCCTCTGTGCTTCCTGGATTTGATGTCTATGTCTTTCTCCAGGTTAGGAAAGTTTTCTGCTATGCTTTGCTGACTAAATTTCCTACCCCTTTTTCTCTCTCTTCATCATCTGGGACCCCTATAATTTTGATGTTGTTCCTTTTTAATGAGTCACTGAGTTCTCTAATTCTTAAATTGTACTCTTTTGTCTTAGTCTCCCCCCTCCCTCGTTTTCCTGCTTCATTATTCTCCATAAGTTTGTCCTCTATACCCTGGATTCTCTGCTCTACCTCATCCATCCTTGCCACCACGGCATCCATTTGAGATTGCATCTCAGTTATAGCATTTTTTATTTCATCCTGACTAGCTTTTACTTCTTTTATCTCCACAGAAAAGGACTGTAATCTATTTTCACCCCCAGCTAGAATTCTTATTATCGTGATTCTAAATTCTCATTGAGACATCTTGCTTGTATCTGTGTTGGTTAAATCCCTGGCTGTCGTTTCTTCCTGCTCTTTCTTTTGGGGTGAATTCTTTTTTTTTGTAATTTTGAAGGGAGAAAAGGAATTATTGAGGTAAAAAAAAATTAAAATTAAAAACAACACAAACACACACACAAATAAAATAAATGATGGTATATCCTAGGTGTGTTTTGGTCTGGGTGTTGAAAGGTGTTTGATGCATTAGAGAAAAAAGGGGAAAGAAAAGAAAAGGAAATAGTTTGAAAAATTTTAAAGAATAGAATAAATAGAAATGATTATTCTGAAATAGAATAAAATGAAATGATGGAAGTAAAATAGAATTTGAAAAAATTTACACAAAAGTAAAAAATATAGTAGAAAAAAATTAAAGAATAATATTTTTAATATAAATGGAAAATAAAAGTAAATTTTTTCTCTTTCTGTATTTAAGAAAACGAAAAGAAACGAAACAGAGGAAAAAAAAAAGAAAATTGAATATATGGACCAACGAACAGAGTGAAGTATGATTGAAATTACTTTGTTTCCCCTAGAAGTCAAATATGAAGCACTTATAGTCCATAGACTAAGCAAGCAGAGAGATTTATGTTCCTTACGAGCGAGTTTGGCCCAGTGGGGCGGGGCTTAGTGTAATGGCTTCATTCTCCACTAGATGGCGCTGCTTAGCTTACTGGGCTGGAATGTTGTGGTGCCTGTAAGTGTGTATGCACATGCGCCGTAGCGGTGAAAATGGCATCACCCCACTAACCCGTCTCTAGTATCGGAACTCTGTTCTCCCTGATCAGCAATCGCACACCTGTCCTTTGTCTTCAGCATCCGTCCACTCCCCACTTTTACACTGTTGGTAACCAAGCCCTTCTGAGCACCTCCCTTCTGAGTTTTATCTCCAATGCAGCTGTGTTTCCCGACCCCTTATTTCTGAGGGACTGCAGCTTTGACCTGTTCTGCCCCTCTGCAGGAGGGTCTTACCGAGTGACAACTGGGTGCCGGCCACACCCAGGAAAGCTTGTGAGACCGTGCTGCTGCCGATGCCCAGAGAATGAGGCCAGATGCCAGCCTGCCCCAGAAAAAGTTTACATGATTGTGTAGCAGCAGCGTTTCAGAGATTCTGGAAAATCACAACACACATCTGGCACCAGGCTTCCCCCAATGACCTTGTTCTGGTACCAGCAAATGTGGTTGTTCTCCTGGGTCCACTGGGGTCTTTCCTGTGGGGGGGCCATTCAGCCTCTACCAGATTTCCTCCCAGCAGTGGAACCGCTTCTCCCTGTGTGGTCTGAGAACCTCCCAGACCCCACTCTGCTCCTGTGGATTCACCGTTCCCATCAGAGCACCGCCAGGTATCTAGCTGCAGTGTTTCAGACTCTGCACTCCCCCTGTTTATAGAGTCTTAATGGAATTTAAACCCTCTCCTTTCTCCTTTCTCCCTTTTCAGTTCAGTCCCTGAGGCTGTTTCCACTTTTCCACTTTCTCTCCAGCTGCTTTGGAGGGGGGGGTGCTTTTTTCCATCTCCCCCCACTGTCTCTGTTCTCTCTCTGCAAGCAAAAACAGTTCCCTGCCCTTTGCGGCTTATCTCTCCCCTAGTTCACCTCTCTACACTGCGCACCTGCTGAGTTCTGTGGTTCAGGTTGTACAGATTGTTGTGTTAATCCTCAAATCAGTTTTCTAGGTGTGCAGGATGGTTTAGTGTTGATCTGGCTATATTTCATGGACACGAGACACACACAAAAAAATCCATGCTGTTCCGCCATCTTGGCTCCTCCCCCCAGCATGTGACTCTTGATTTAAGCTCAGCTCATGATCTCACCATTTGTGAATCTGAGCCCCACACTGGACTCACTGCTGTCAGTGCAGAGCCTGCTTTGGATCCTCTGTCTCCCTCTCTTTCTGTGCCTCCCCCACTTGCATTCTCTCTCTCAAAAATAAATAAACATTTTTTTTTAAAAATCTGAACTTTTCAATGGCCACTGAAATCACATTGTCCACAGAATTACTTGGCCCACCTGCAATGTCACATATTGCCTCTTGTCAGACCTCTTCTTTCTCCTTTCTCCAACTTCCTCTTATGCTCCTCTTTTCACCTGTTTGAGGGAAGGATGAATTATATCAGTTTCTTAAAGTGATACCCACATCAGCAGTCGCATCACCTGGGAACCTGTAAGAATGCAGATTCTCTGGCCCTGTCCCAAGTTTATGGAGTAAGAAGACCTGGGTTGAGGTCCATAGATGGGTGTCTTCATAGGCCCTCCATTTATTTGCATTTACGATGAAGATAAATGTTTGAAGACCACTGGACTGTGGAATGGAGTAAAACTGGTAATTTATTCCTGTCAGAGGATGTTGGAATATTAGCCAAATAACAGCAGGAAATGTTAAAGGCAATACAATCAGACATGTTTCACACAGAATGCCAACCCTGGTTAAGCTTGGTATTTCTGCCTGCTAGGCTATTGGCCTGTCTCCTGCTCAGCCCCAGAGTATTCCCTGGGCTCTGCCTGGCTCTCTCATCAGCCTGTCTTCTTTCTCTTCCCACCCCTTCATGCACTCTGGCTCTTTCCCAAGCCAAAGCAGATACCAACCCCCTCAATGTGGTAACACTGTTTTCTAGATAGCCCCCTTCCATCTATCACCTTCCATACCACCCCACATTTGGTCCTGGGGCTCTGAAATCTTGGAGGCTGAGCTTCTTGAACATTTAGTTATCTCTCACAAGCTCATGAAAAGAATTGCACAGAAGTCTCCATCACTGTAGATGGTTTCTGGTGCCTTCCCTGTTATTGGGCAACTTAACACATGTTCTTCATTGCAACTTTCAGAGCAAAACAACGGCACCTCACTTATGTGCCTAATTCATTTGTTCAAGGACCCTTTCACTCCTGATCTTATTCTAATCAAAATGCAATTATATGAAGAGTGGCAGATGCCTTTGGATGAAAAGTTCCTGCTTTAAAAGGCCAGCTCTCCACCTGGCAGCCAGGTGGCACTTGTGTCACCTTTGAGCCTAGAAGCAGCATGACCATCTTCAAAGGTTATTCCTGTGATTCATGTAAGGAGAGGCACATGGACAGTGAACCCTGGCAGTAATAGTGTGCTGATTTGTTTTCAACCTTTAATTTCATCATGGAAGTTAAAATGTCCCCAACTTGTGGCTTTATGTACAAGCCCAGTGGTACATTACTATAAGTCAGTGTTTGTCAAAGCATGTGCCTCAGTTCACTAGCTTCAGAAGCACCTGAGGGTCCTTGCTAGCAGATTCTTGGGCCCCAGATCCACTCAGCCTGACTTTCTGCATGTTTTATTTTATTTTTTAAGTAGGCTTCATGTCCGGTGTGAAGCCCATCACAGGGCTTGAACTCACGACCCTAAGATCAAGACTTGAGCTGAGATTAAATGTCAGGTGCTTAACCAACTGAGCCACCCAGGTGCCCCAGACTTCTTCATGCCTAAAGAGAATCTGAAAGTGTTTCTTGTGCACTCCAAGGTTTGAATGGGTAGTGAACTTGTTTTCAGTACAGGATTTTCCCCAGAATAAGCCTTAATCCATGCAATGTGAATCATGTTTTATATCCAGGTATATTTTGTAAATGGCTCCTTCTTGGTTCAGTGTCACGAGATTACTCATGGGTGCAAATACAGACCACTGTGATCAGTCTCCCAGATCCCAGTCCTTCTTTCACCTGTTTCCATGAAATCTCCTAGACCCAGGTAGTCTGAGAGGCTGGCAAAGTTGCCTCATGTGGCTCCCATTTCAGTCTCTCAGGCACAACCACCACAGGGGTCTTCCACATCTCCTGTCTGCCTCTCACTCCCTCTGCCATGTCTTCCATTCAGCAAAAGACTTTCAGTGGTGCCCTGTGAGAGTAATACTGTGTGTGCCCAGTGTCTCCAATTCCCTTGTGAAAGCAGTTCCTCCAAGGTCTGCCTCAAAATTTTCTTCAGAGGGATTAAAGAATAGTACAGGGGATTGGGTAGGTCTGTACACACACACACACACACACACACACACACACACACGTATGTATGTATACAGATGTCTTTTAGATCCATCGGCTCATGAAAATAAACTCCTTGAACAACCCATGAGTTCTTCAGGGAACCAGATTTCAGATTCCAGTGTGGACTGAACTAGGACATTCTGGTAGTTCAGCACATGCTAGGACACCAAGTTTATTAGAGTCCTTCGGGGCAGGAGCATGAAGACTTTGACTTTAGTTTTTCCAGTCCATTGTCCAGTGTTATAGCCAAGATTCCAGTAGCTAGAGAGATGTCCTTCCTTACTATACATCTTCCTTGCAACTAAGGACAGTGGGTAATTTTGCTTTGCAAACTCAGTTTCATCCCAGACAGTTGGTCATAGGGTTTGGAGCACAGAGGGCGTCTTTGGAGACCTTTGCATGCTGAAATTTGGATGCTCAGAGAAGAGATACTTTTTGGAGATTGTTCTGTGGTTAGCAAGGGAGAATCTGGGTGGGATTTCTCAAAATGTTAAATAAAGTTGTAAAAAATGTAATTATAAGGAATTCACTTTCATCTCACAGCCAAATGCCTTGGGGTTTCTCTCTGTCACTCACAGGGTGTTTTTTAAATTGATGTATTAACACTTGGTTCATTAGCCCTGGGGCAATTACCAACTTGATGGAAAGAACCACATCATCACAGACTGGACCAGAAGGTGGCCTGCCTCTCATGGAGCCGGTGTCTGAGAGAGTCCTGATCTGACCTTCAACTTAGTTGCCTAACAGGTCCTGCAGGGATCTGGGCAATGTTTTTTACTCAGTGAACTTTGCTGTTGTCTTTTGTATTAAATCTAAAAAGAGAATTATGATTTTCCCTGAAGCTTAGTCTTAATGCTTTTGTTACTAGTAGGAGGGGAAGAGTGACTAAACTGGATGTAACTGGGGCTTAATTTCAAAAGACCACAAGACAATGGCCATTAGATATGAAAATGCATGCAAGACCAATCCCCCAGATGCAGAATGTACACACGAAATGGTGCAGAACGATTCCACAGTGCTTGGGCCCTTTAGCCAGATATAAGTAGGGGTTGGAGTGGAACAAAGAGAGGATGTGGGTGGATTTCTTTGGAGAGAAATGCTGTCTTTGTGTGAATCACTCATGGGTGCAAATAAAGACCACTGTGTCCAGTCTCCCAGATCCCAGTCCTTCCCTCACCTGTTTCCATGAAATCTCCTAGACCCAGGTAGTCTGAGAGGCTGGCAAAGTTGCCTCACTGCTCTCCAGGAAAGGATGAGGGCTACTTCCATTTCAGGTTTAGTGAGGGATCCCTTGGAGAGCTTAATGTGTGTTCCCTGCAGCAGAGAAACACGGCAGGTGTGGGGGGTGCTGTGCTCACAGCTGAGAGAACTCTGATGCTGTGGCAGCAGAATTGAGGTGGCTGTGCGAGGCTGGCCTTGCAGGAATTCCCATGGACCAGAGAGAAAGAGTTGGCCTGGATCTGTCTCAATCCTAACCAAGAGTGAAGGAAGGGTACATATCAGTGAGGGTATGTTTGGGTTGTCCTCCAAGAGACTGGAAGCTAAAGGTGATGGAAAGCTGCCAGAGAGAGGAAAGTTGGGATCACCCACGTCATGAGATTGCAACTGGAGTGGCTTATGGGAGACTCCTCCCCAAATCTTCAGAAGAGCCCACAAAAGAAAGAGCTAGCTTTACACGTCTGCCAGACCAGAAAGTGCAAATCTAGCTGCAGGATGTACCAATTGCCGGAGGCAATTTTCTGTTCCTTTCCATACTTCCTTCCTCCTCTTCTGACACAGGCAAGCTGGAGAGGGGGAGAGGTAGAGAGGAAAACCAAAGGGCCCTCACCAAAGAGCTTCTTTGTGAAAATCAGAGAAAAGTCTGTGGATATGAGTGGTGGCACTCTTCCCTTCACCCAACTTGCATAATTGTGATGATCCTGAGACAAAACCAAACACAGAGCTTTTTTCCACTGCAAGAAAATCTGTTTGAACTGAAGGAGGGGGATGTATTTGGTATATTTAATAATCAAGTTAGAAATTTTGATTAATATCTTTTACTGGATATTCAAATTACTCATCTGATCTGTATTTGCGATTTATGGACCCTAGGAGAGTCTATAATCCAAGAAGGAACTGAAAAAACCATAGCATTTACTAAGTTTTCACCCAGGGTCATGGAAATAGTATGCTCATTGAACATATTTTAAAAGGTCATTGGGGAACAAAAATAAAGTTTCGTTTTGTTTACTACTCAATTTAGCATATGAAAGAGGAAGAACAGAGAGATCCTGAAATGTCAAGTGCTTTGAATTGACTGGACTTACCTTACAGGTCTAAACAATTGCCTGTATTGGAAAAAATAGCAAAAAAGGTTTAATTTTATGTACTGGGACTTCTTTAAATTGAAGAGTTACATGTGATCAAGGAGGATTCCAGAGAGCGCAAGGAAGGAAGATAAAGTTGAACCCCTGGGAAGAGACTGATTGATATTGCTGGGAAAGTGAAGTTGAGTTTTGCTAGGGAACGAAATTACCATCTTCAGTGTGGGAACTGGTGGACTGATAACTTGTTTTGTATAGGACTTTAGGGAAAAGTTTAAAAGGAGAACTTAAGTGCATAGTTCCTTTGCTGCTGGCAACCAGACACAGATCACTGGGTACATGGCTACCTAGTTAAGGGGAGACCTTGCAAAAGACATCAGGATCAAGGTGCTCAGCTGGGTTTGCCCAGGCTTCGAGACTGGGGATTGGTTTACAGTATCTGAATATTTACATTGGTTTACAGTATCCCTTGCCTCCAGAGCATTCTTGAATGCTCCAGTCTTTGGAAAAAACAAAAGGAATGAGCTGAGAACAAAAACATGACTATAGATGAATGATACAAAGTTTGCTTTAAAAAAGATCATTCACATGCATGTCAATAGTACATATACTATACATTGCAGGTGTTTTTGCTTAAATTCCAATACCTTCTCAAGATTTTGGTAAAATCTTCTAGCCATGAACAGCTAATCTCAAATCTGGTCCTAGCCCACTTTTCCTGAACTCTGTACTTCTGGTCCCAGGCTGTGTTCTTTGCTAGAATTTCATACTGGTCTTTACTTCTCAAACTCCTAAATATCCTCAGTACCTCTCAAGGAATCACAGGGGTTTACCACAAGGATACACTGCATTCTTATGCAGCTATCTGGCCTTGCCTTCTCTTGGTCTGTGGACTTTCCCATGTTGAGCTAGCTTTAGCTCACATTTTCTTCCACAGTTTGCCCTCTGCATGGCCTCTGAAGACTTTTTCTTAGGTATCTGTTCATGAAAGCCACACCAGATTTCAGGCTTCTAAAGCAGTGTTTCCCAATCTTTCACCCATCATAGCACACTGAAAAAATGATATTTTTGTTATGTACTGTTGCAAACTGGCGAGATCTGGGGGCTTAAGGGTATGAGGGTGACCAGGTCAGGGTTCCAGTCACTGGAAGATTGAGGAGTCGGTGTCTTGGGGTACACTTGTAGGGATACTCTGCTCTAGTAGAGATTGTTCACTTGGCTATGAGGTTAACATTTGCACTGTTCTCCTAGTTCTTTCTTATCGTGCTTACCCCCCTGATCACTATGGGATGCGCTGTCCCACCCAGCTCATCCTGACCTCAAACTACTTATACCTTTCTTGCTCTGAGTGTGGTTCTCATGCCCGCACTGTACATGTCACCCAGGAGCTTATTAGACATGCAGAATCTCAGGTCACACACAGATCTACTGCCTAGAAATCTGCATTCTTATTCCCACCCACTTGGTCATATTCCTACAGCTTATTCTGGTTACTTTCCCCCATCAGTCTGTTGGTTTGTTTATCTTCTCTGAAAACAGAGTAACACGAGTTCTCTCTTTGAGAAAGAAAAATAGGAATCAGAAATATGAGGCATCCTTTAAGAAGGAAATTCATTTTAATAGTGAAACTCTGAAGGAAACATTTGAAACTTTTATTCTAAAACTGCTTGTGAATTTCTTTCTTTTCTATTTGCTGATAAGAAAAGTCAGAGGATTCAGTATATTTTTCACCTTCAGGAGCTAAATATTTATTCAGTGAATATGAATTAATTATAGAATGAATAATTAATGAAAACATCTCAAACTTTACTGTTCTAGGTGGTGAAGTTCTTTGCTATTCAGTGTAGAGTGGCAAGATGAGGACTAGCTTGATGTCAAATTATTTTATTACAAGAACCTATTTTTACTTACCTACTATATAAATTTTCCATGTGCTTGTGCCCCTCAAGAACCATAAAGTACGTTCTAGATAATTATGAGAAGTCACAAAACATGACTAGAATAATAATGGTTCATAAACTATGTATGTTAGTCAATTCAGATATAACTAAACTTAAAATAAACCTTCAAGAGTTTAAATTCTGTTCCTGCCAAAAGCTAAGTTTTTTGTTCTAACACTCTTAAAACTATGTTCTAATTTCTGGTATGTAAAACACCAGTTCTCGGTCTCCCTTTGTATAGTGGTTAAAATAAAACCCAAACACACAAGACCAAGCTGTTTATTCTTTACTTCTACATTCTTAACACACTGATCCTATCATCTTTGGCAGAAAAAAGTATCTTTGGGACAGAGCATTGTTTTTCTTTTTTTTTAATTTTTAAATTTATTTATTGTTTAATTTACATCCAAGTTAGTTAGCAGATGGTGCAACTATATTTTCAGGAGTAGATTCCTTAATGCCCCTTACCAATTTAGACGATCCCTCCACCCCTGTTTTTATATTATTTTTGCTTCCCTTCCCTTGTGTTCATCTGTTTTGTAACTTGAAGTCCTCATATGAGTGAAGTCATATGATATCTGTCTTTTTCTGACAAATTTCACTTAGCATAATATGCTCCAGTTCATTCTTTTTGATTACCAAGTAATATTCCATTGTATATATATACACCACCTCTTTATCCATTCATCTGTCAATGGACATTTGGGCTCTTTCCATTCTTTGGCTATTGTTGATAGTGCTGCTATAAACATTGGGGTGCATGTGCCCTTCAAAAGAGCACACCTGTATCCCTTGGATAAATACCTAGTAGTGCAATTGCTGGGTCCTAGGGTAGTTCTATTTTTAATTTTTCAAGGAACCATGATACTATTATCCAGAGTGGCTGCACCAGTTTGCATTCCCATCAGCAGTGCAAAGACATCCTCTCTCTCTGTATCCTCGCCAACATCTGTTGTTGCCTGAGTTAATGTTAGCCATTCTGACAGGTGTGAGATTGTATCTCATTGTGGTTTTGATTTGTCTGTCCCTGATGATGAGTGATATTGAGCATTTTTCATGTGTCGGTTGGCCATCTGGATGTCTTCTTTGGAGAAGTGTCTACATTCATGTGTTTTGCCCATTTCTTCACTGGATTATTTGTTTTTTGGGTGTTGAATTTGATAAGGTCTTTATGGATTTTGGATACTAACCCTTTATCTGTTATGTCGTTTACAAATATCTTTTCCCATTCTGTTGGTTGCCTTTTAGTTTTGCTGATTATTTCCTTTGCTTTGCAGAAGCTCTTTATTTTGATGAGGTCCCAGTAGTTCATTTGTGCTTTTGTTTTCCTTGCCTCCAGAGACATGTTGAGTAAGAAGTTGCTGCCGCCAAGATCAAAGAGGTTTTTGCCTGCTTTCTCCTCTAGGATTTTGACGGCTTCCTGTCTTACATTTAGGCCTTTCATCCATTTTGAGTTTATTTTTGTGTATGGTATAACAAAGTGGTCCAGGTTCATTCTTCTGCATGTCGCTGTCCAGTTTTCCCAGCACCACTTGCTGAAGAGACTGTCTTGATTCCACTGGATATTCTTTCGTGCTTTGTCAAAGATTAGTTGGCTATACGTTTGTGGGTCCATTTCTGGGTTCTCTATTCTGTTCCATTGATCTGAGTGTCTGTCCTTGTGCCAGTACCATACTGTCTTGATGATTACAGCTTTGTAGTAGAGCTTGAAGTCTGGGATTGTGATGCCTCCTGCTTTGGTTTTCTTTTTCAAGATTGCTTTGGCTATTCAGGGTCTTTCCTGGTTCCATACAAATTTTAGGATTGTTTGTTCTAGCTCTGTGCAGGATGCTGGTGTCATTTTGATAGGGATTACATTGAATATGTAGATTGCTTTGGGTAGTATCGACATTTTAACAATGTTTGTTCTTCCAATCCAGGAACATGGAATATTTTTTCCATTTTTTTTGTGTCTTCTTCAATTTCTTTCATAAGCTTTCTATGGTTTTCAGTGTATAGATTTTTCACCTCTTTGGTTAGATTTATTCCTAGGTATTTTATGGGTTTTGGTGTAATTGTAAATGGAATCTATTCCTTGATTTCTCTTTCTGTTGCTTCGTTGTTGGTGTATAGGAATGCAACCAATTTCAGTGCATTGATTTTAAATTCTGTGAATTTGCTGAATTCATGGGTCAGTTCTAGCAGTTTTTTGGTGCAATCTTTTGGGTGTTCCATATAGAGTATCATGTCATCTGCGGAGAGTGAATGTTTGACCTCCTCCTGGCTAATTTGATGCCTTTTATTTCTTTGTGCTGTCTGATTGCTGAGGCTAAGACTTCCAATACTGTGTTGAATAATAGTGGCAAGAGTGGACCTCCATGTCTTGTTCCTGACCTTAGGGGGACAGCTCTCAGTTTTTCCCCATTGAGGATGCTATTAGCAGTGAGTCTTTGATATATGGCTTTTATGATCTTGAGGTGTGATCCTTCTATCCCACTTTCTTGAGGGTTTTTATCAAGAAAGGATGCTGTACTTTGTCAATTGCTTTCTCTGCATCTAGTAAGAGGATCATGTGGTGCTTGTCCTTTCTTTTATTGATGTGATGAATCACACTGATTGTTTTGCAGATATTGAACCAGGCCTGCATCCCAGGAATAAATCCAACTTGGTCACGGTGAATAATTTTTTTAATGTACTGTCAGATCCAGTTAGCTATTATGTTGTTGAGGATTTTTGCATCCATGTTCATCAGGGAAATTGGTCTATAGTTATCCTTTTTAGTGGGGTCTTTGTCTGGTTTTGGAATCAAGGTAATGCTGGCTTCATAGAAAGAGTTTGGAAGTTTTCCTTCCATTTCTATTTCTTGGAACAGCTTCAAGAGAATAGGTGTTAACTCTTCCTTAAATGTTTGGTAGAAGTCCCCTAGAAAGCCATCTGGCCCTGGACTCTTGTTTCTTGGGAGATTTTTGATTACTAATTCGATTTCCTTATTGTTCATGAGTCTGTTCAAATTTTCTATTTCTTCCTGTTTCAGTTTTGGCAGTTTATATGTTTCTAGGAATTTGTTCATTTCTTCCAGGTTGCCCATTTTATTGGTGTATAATTCCTCATAATATTCTCTTAGTATAGTTTGTATTTCTGCAGTGTTGTTGTGATCTCTCCTCTTTCATTCTTGATTTTATTTATTTGGGTCCTTTCTTTTTCTTTTTGATCCAACTGGCGAGGGGTTTATCCATTTTGTTAATTCTTTCAAAGAACCAGCCCCTGGTTTCATTGATCTGTTCTACTGTTTTTTTGTTTGTTTGTTTGTTTGTTTGTTTGTTTTGTTTCATTAGCATTAATTTCTGCTCTAATCTTTATTATTTCCTGTCTTCTGCTGTTTTTGGGTTTTATTTCTTGTTCTTTTTCCAGCTTCTTAAGGCGTAAGGTTAGGTTGTGTATCTGAGATCTTTCTTCCTTCTTTAGGAAGGCCTGGATTGCTATATACTTTCCTCTTATGACTGCCTTTGCTGTGTCCCAGAGGTTTTGGGTTCTGGTGTTATCATTTTCATTGGCTTCCATGTGCTTTTTAATGTCCTCTTTAACTTCTTGGTTGGCCCGTTCATTCTTTAGTAGGATGTGCTTTAGTCTCCAAGTATTTGTTATCTTTCCAATTTTCTTTCTTGTGGTTGATTTTGAGTTTCATAGCGTTTTGGTCTGAAAACATGCAAGGTATGATCTCGATCTTTTTGTACTTGTTGAGGGCTGATTTGTGTGCCAGTATGTGATCTGTTCTGGACAATGTTCCATGTGCACTCGAGAAGAATGTGTATCCTGCTGCTTTAGGATGAAATGTTTTGAATATATCTGTAAGTCCATCGGGTCCAGTGTGTCATTCAAAGCCATTGTTTCCTTGTTGATTTTCTGTTTAGATGGTCTGTCCATTGCTGTAAGTGGGGTGTTGAAGTCCCCTACTATTATGGTATTACTATCAATGAGGAGTTTCTTTATGTTTGTGATTAATTGATTTATATATTTGGGTCCTCTCACGTTTGGAGCATAAATGTTTACAATTGTTAGGTCTTCTTGGTGGATAGACCCCTTAATTAGTATAATTATGATAATAATGCCTTTCTTCATCTCTTGTTACAGGCATTATTTTACAGTCTAGATTGTCTGATAGAAGTATGGCTACTCCTGCTTTCTTTTGTTGACCATTAGCATGATAGATGGTTCTCCATCCCCTTATTTTCAATCTGAAGGTGTCTTTAGGTCTAAAGTGGGTCTCTTGTACACAGCATATAGATGGATCTTGGTTTCTTATCCATTCTGTTACCCTATGTCTTTTGATTGGAGCATTTAGTCCATTGATGTTTAGAGTGAGTACAGAAAGATATGAATTTATTGCCATTATGTTGCTTGTAGAGTTGGGGTTTCTGGTGGTGTTCTCTGATCCTTTCTAGTCTTTGTTGCTTTTGGTCTTTTTTTTTTTTTTTTTTTTTTT